>NC_040033.1:7628511-7792471 GCF_000972845.2 Larimichthys crocea | reverse complement strand
GTGTTTGTTCTTCATACTGTTCATACTGTTATTGCTTCTTACCCATCTCATCTGACTGTCACTGCTCAGGAGGCGGTAAAATCCCCGAAAGTCGTTCACAATCTCCTGCAAGGATTTCCCAACAACCAGTCCTGCCAGGGCCTCCACAGCACACACCACTATGAGTTAATCAAAAGTTAGCCTCTAGGACAGGGATGTACGGTCAGTCAGATTTAATTTTTATAATATTTTATTTATGGCCTGCTAGGATTGTCAGATACTGAATGGCTGGAAGATTTGGCTTTTTTTTTGGGTTGACATAATGAAGCATTTGAACCTCTAAGGACATAACTGCTGCTGTTATATATCTGTTGATTGCATTTTTAAATCGAAACTTAACACCCACTTTTTTAGATTGGCGTTTCAATCCTGACCAGGGCAGTACTGTTTTCTTAGGTGTACTCATTCTGTCTGCTCCTTTCCATGTATTTCTGGAAGGTTTTTAATACCCTGCAGCACTACAGCACTTTTAATTGTATTTATTTGTATCTGTTATGTATTGTTTTATGGCTTTGTTGTAAAGCACTTTGGGTACCGTTCGGCTATTGTAAAGGGCTATACAAATAAACTTGATTTGATTTTTGATTTAGATGTGACACAAAATATTACTTTCTGAATGATTTTTGTTAAAGACAAGAGCAAGAGTGACACATTTTAAACTTAAAATGTTAACATTACTCATAATAAGTCATCTTTAAAAATGAACATGAGGTCAAGATTATTCTTTGTTATCTGACTCCAGATGTGAAAGAAAGGCAGAATTGGTTTTTAGATTTGTTCACACCTTGGTGGTCACTTTCTTTGTAATATTACTTACACTATGGTCACTTTACATTACAATACTCTTTTTATACATCATGCCACTTTTATCCTCAGTACTTGTCTGTTTTGAAGGTTGATTGTTTTTCGTGTTTATTGTGTAGGTTATAGATATTTCTGTCTGTTTATTGTGTTTTTTTTTTTGCCTTTTCTACTTTTTTCTAATTCTGTAGTGTATGCTACACTTTCCTCTGCTGCTGTAACAAGGTGGGATGAATAAAGTATATCTAATCTAATCTAATCGGCTTAGATTTGGTTATTTAAAAAAAAAAAAGTTTGGACACCTCTGCTCTAAGCTCATATAAACATTTTATTTCCCTCTGGTTGTCTCTGAACAGATAAAACTGTTTAAAGAAACATGACCACAGGGTGGCGCTGTGCGGCTCAGCCTCTATACTCACGTTAGCTTCACGTACAATCAGAATTTAGACAACTTTACAGAAAACTAATGGTAAATAAATTACATATTAAATATAGTATATAGTATGAAACGTTCAATATTAGATGCTATATTTACTGTTATGATCATTTGTGTGCATGTTTGTTTTTGGTTGTATAAGCTAGTTACATGTTGAATATTGTGTATTTATTAATAAAATAGCAGCGTTTAATGTAATTAGCTGATGTATATATTGTTTTTATCCAACAACCTTTTACTCCAGTTCATAAATACAATTAATGACACTTAGAAGAAGTTCGACTCAGGAGTTAGAATTTCAGATTTTTTCAGGAGCACTTAAACGCAGCAGTGACATTGTAGCAGTCAGCTGGTGTCGTGGTGTTTACTTCACGAACCTGTGTGTTGTTTCGGATACTTTAATGCATGAATCTTACCAATCTCTGTGCCTTTTCCCAGAGTGAACGTGAGGCCGAAGCCTTTCAGCCCTGAGTCCGTGTCGATGACCACATATGCGACCGAATAATCCGGGTCGGTGTGCTGCAGTGTGGGAAGTTATAGTTATAAATAAAAAGTAAAAGACTTCAAGCTTCACTCATGGAGAATGTTGCTCCTCCTTACCATCGCATCTGAGCCGTGTTGCTCCAAAGACGTCGGGAATCTCACATCCCTGACAGTCAAATTAATTATTTTGTGCATTTTTATTTTTATTTTGTTTGGTGCTCAGGTTTTAAGCAGTCATGTGATCCAGAAGGAAATAGTTTCTCATGAAGTCACCTGCAGCTTGTTGAGTCCCACCCACCTCAGCCTGTCATTGGTTGAAACCTTTTCAACTTAAAGCAACATTGTGCAACTTTTCTACCATTAAAATAACATCAGGATCACCACATTTTCACTGATTTTGGTGAAACTGGATCATATTTAATTGGACAGTAAAGTAAACTGTTGCCAGCTGTAGCTGCTGTTAGTTAATGTTAGCTCACTTTGTTAGTCAGGCTGTAAACTCAGAGCACTCGGGGAGTGTTAGTGTTTGTACCACAGGCGTTTTGGACAATTAAGAGGTTTTAAAATCCCCGGGCACAGGCTGACGGGGAGTGGAGCTGGTGTCGTGCCAGAACCGGAGCTGGGCAACTGAGCTATATATGGGACTGTCTTTTAGTCTTTAGTGAGAGCTTCATGAAATAAAAGGCTGAAAGACAGATGCTGAGCTGGGCTTCTTGCTGTTTGACTATTGGGTATTATTTGCTTGCTTGATGTTCGGCTGTTAGCAAAGTTGTCGACTCACTAGTTTTTGATCATAAGTAATATAATCATAACAAATACACACGTACAACTGTCCATATTCACCACAGTGGTATTGCACTCTGAAACTGGGGGGCGCTAAATCACAAAAAAAAAACAAAAAAAACACCAGTTTCTACACAATGTTGCTTTAACTTGTCAAATCAAAACATCAAATTTATACTTAAAAAAGAATACCGCACTGTAAAATCACGTCTTTATTGTACAAATGAAGTCAGATGAGTCTCCACCCACTCCCCCCCCTCCCAAATATATCTTGAAATCTTGTCCGTTTTATTAATAATCTTATAAAATGAGGATTGTATGATATACAAAGCCCTTCTTACAAGCTCAGGCGTCAATTATTAGTGTTATTCCCATGATAATACTGTCCCAATGAGTCCATACAGGAGCAAAATGCAAAGATAAAATCACTGTAAAAAAAAATGTAATTATTGGAATACAAATAGTCTTTGCAGAGCCACCTTAGATGCATGAACATGAAAGAGTCCAAAGTTCTTGGTCAGTCATATTTTATAATAGGATAAAATGGTTGTTGCTCAACTTTGGTGGCTTTAACTTCCAGAAAAAACATCCCGTATCCTTAGTTGACAGAGGTTTCATATGTGATGTGTCATTCTGGCGTGGCAAGAAGCCACAAGTCCACGAGTTTCATCACTGTTTAACTCACTGACCCATAATACAGACGGTCTTTGTGTAAGCATGTCTCTGTCGTGATCACAGTGAGATTATACAACCCGTGACTTCTGCCGTATTTCAGAAATATGGCAGAAGTCTTAGCAGAGATTTCTGCATGATGATGATGGACAGCTGGGAAAGTCTTCAAACGAAGCTATAAAACCATGTCCATGTGATATGAATAAACTGTGATAATAATTCTTATGATAACAAAGAAACACAGGAGATAAAAATAAAACATAATATCAAAAACACTGTAAAAGATTAGAAAAGACCATGTCACAGTCATTTGTAATCAAAGAAAATGCACTGTAGCTGATGAAATGTAACTAAAGTTAAGCTGTGTGGGATTTATTTTTAAATAATCACTATCAAATGGACTGTGATAATGACCACCAGTCCCCTGAGAGCTTCTCCCTATTAGTTTAATATATTATCTCTGTTAATAATTAATTGTTTTGACACATAATTTACCAATTCACCACATAAGAATATAATTTGGAGGCAAATGAAGTGTGAGTTCTCCTCATTAAACCACATACAGGTGGACTGCCGTTCTCAACAATGTTTTTTCTATTGCGAGGCATTATCACAGCTTACTTTTACAGCAATATACCGTAGTGTATTTAAAACAGAACTGACTGAAACAGTTATTATTGTACATGGTAATAAACTCAGACATTTCACACAGCTAAGACTTGTGTAGTACCATGAATGAAAACAAACAAAAAAAGAAAATAAAATGAAATTGTGGTGGACACTGAAAGCAAAAAATCAAAAATGGGTGGTCATCAACAATCAAAAGTGGTTTATGCAACTGGTTAGCCTGGTTTCCAGTCGACTTTTTATAGAGTCGAATAATTAAGAGCTCGTGTCTTTAAGCAAGTCTGCACCCAGCCGTAGGGATACGCAGCGAACAACATAAATCCAGCCAGGCTATAGGTTCTCTCCAGGTTGGTACTGGGGCTCTGTGGCCGTGAAATAGTCCTCCAGGAAGGACTGGAGGTACTCGAAAGTGGGCCTCTCGTCCGGATCTTTCTTCCAGCAGAGCTTCATCATCTCGTGCAGAGACTCGGGGCACCCCTGGGGGCAGGGCATGCGGTAGCCTCGCTCCACCTGCTCCAGTACCTCACGATTCACCATGCCTGAGGGAGGTAGAAAAGATTATCAGGGCTTTTAAATCACTTTTTAAGACTTTTTTTAGGTTTCTATAATCAAAAAAGAGGAACACCAATAACTCAAAGGGGCTTCTGAGCATGTTTTCCAGACTATGGGTCAGATTAGGGCTATAACTAATGATCATTTTCTTTATTGTTTATCTAATTTTATCTCTTCTTCATTCAATATTTGTCTTTCTTTGCTTGATGAATGATGTAAATAGTAAAACAGTAGCCAACAGAATAGATTAATATTTTGGTGTATTTCGTCTGCAAACAATTGAAATAGCTTTTTTCTTGCCAAGAGTTAAAGGAGAAGATGGATGCTGCTCTCACATCTGCCAAGAGATAGTTAGTTTAGCTTAGCATTAAAACTGTAAATGGGGAAACAGCTGGCCTCTGCAGGAAGGTAACAAAATCCACATACCAGCATCTCTAAAGCCCACTAATTATCACTTTATATTGCGTTTGTTTAATCGTAGTGTACGAAGTCCCTGCCGGCTCTTGACTCCAGAAAGTCACTGCACCCGGCCAAGAAATAGTCCTGCACCACAAGTTGTCATTCAAGCACTTCAGTTTTTATATAAATTGAAACAATGAGTTAATGGGTGAGATGCTGGTAGATTTTGTTACTGTTTCTAGTCTTTATGATAAGCTAAGCTTCAAACTGTACAGACATGAGTGTAGTGATCTTCTTATCTAACATGCAGCATGAAAGTGAATGTGTATTTCTCAGATTTCTTCCTTAATCAATAATTCAAATTGTTTTTTTTAACTAGTTTCTTCCATTAGTTAGTTTCAGCATTGCATCTGATAGAAAGTGGAGCTGTGTGAAGGTGGTGCAACACACTGCAGGCACTCCTCCCCAGGGCAATATCAGTCTGGCAGATGGTTATAAACAAGAGTGGTGTTCAATCTCCTGATCGTCCTCCACCAGATGGTCTCATCTAATCTCAAATGTGCGTGCGTGGGTGTGTGTGTGTGTGGATGTCACTGTTCCCCCTGCAGAGGCATAAACAACCAGCGCAGACAATGTCAGACAGCTTCACTTCATCCTCAGACATTAACGAGCACGCCAGCTTGACGTCTACTGACAGACTGAAAGCTGATAACTCCGGCCGTGAATCACCGCCCTATGACACCACCTTGATCTTTTTTTTGTGTGTGTGTGTGTCTGTTGTAACTGTAACTTACCCGGGTAGGGCACTCTTCCTTTGGTGACGAGCTCGGTGAGTAGGATCCCAAAGGACCACACATCTGACTTGATGGTAAAGCGGCCGTACAGTGCAGCCTCTGGCGCTGTCCATTTAATAGGAAATTTGGCTCCTGTATGTGATGGAGAGAAGAGGGGAGGAGAGGGGGGGGGTTAGGTGATACCACTAGAGGGCGTATGCCGTCATTCCAGCCCTTGTTTCCAGGAAATCACAGTGGACATAGCGACCCACAATGACATCATTAGCATCACATCATTATTTGGCATTCAGATTCATGCAGGCTTATAAATAGACCTCAGGAAAAGTCGGGATATTCAATTTAATTCACTATAAAGGACATTATTCAGGACTGTGAGCTGGTAATGGTTATTTCTGCTACCACTTCAGTGCAATATGGGTGAATGAAGTTTTGCTTGTGCTGACGTTAATCCAGAAACAATGTTTTAGTCATGGTAACTAGTCCAACAAGTCCAGATGTGAACAGATGTGTCATTGAAGATATTTCATAACACATAGTGTTTATAGAAATTCCTGTGATTACATCAAAGTAACGCTGGGATTGGAAAGAGATGTTGCTGCTGAAACAGCTCCACCCAAGATCCACATCTTTTCCCGTTTTTGGATTGGCCATCAGCCATTTGAGGGCAGTGGAGCCAGGATTTACAAAATTCACTGCGGCTCTTCAGAAACCTGCGTGTGACGTCACAGATACTACATCCATGTTTTATACAGTCTATGGGTCCAACTAGCCACATAACTTTAAGCCTTAATGTAATTCTTTTACATAAAAACAATCACACATGAAGCTACCAAGCTAGCCTCTATATTTCTCTACACTAACCAAATAAGGCCAATGCGTTGACTTGTCTGGTTGACACGATGTGTATGTTTACAAGATTCAGTCAATTTAAAGTAATTTATGTTGCAACAAATCATGACAGAAGTTATCTCTAGACACTTTTCCTTGATTGTACTGAAGACCAAACAATTCCCACCATGGGCAAACGCTCGGTGACAGTGAAAGAATACGAAGAAGAACCTGGATCGTGGTGGGTGGCCATGCACCTCCATCGATTCTAATTCTTCTTATGGGGAACTAATTTAGTCTATACTTATGTGAATCCAGTTTGCATCCAGACTATTGGATAGATTCCAGTGAAAGTTCGTACAGACAGTTTCTTTGACTTTTCCTTCTTTTGTTGTTTTGAGTGAAACTAGGACGGATTGCAATAAAAATTAAATGCAAAAATGACATCATAAATAATAAATAATGACGTTCCCATAACCTGGTTTAGCATGCTGATGTTAGTGCTCAGCTTAATCACTGCTGTGCCTTTATAAAGCCTCACAGAGCTGCTAGAATGGCTTTAAACTCTAAAGTCTGGTTACAAATCATTTGGTCTATTATCGTTTATGAGTGCAGATGTTCTCCAACATGCATAGTGATAACAGAAGACCTCCGTTGTATTAGGTTGTAGGCAGAAAGAGGCAGAAACCTTGAAACTTGGGTAAATAAACCCAGCTACAGGTGAGTGTTTAAATCTGTTTTGGCGGTTTGGGTGAACTGGCCTTTTAAGGACACGGGAGTGAGATGAATTCTCGCAGCGTGTGAAAAGCGCAACTAATCAGAGTGAACAGGAGCATCTGGTTTCCACTATTATCCTAATTCACCGTGATAGGAGACAACAGGGAGTTGTCCTTGCTGTGAGGTCGCTGCTCTATCCCGACACCTCATTCACCTGTGACTCACACAGTCTATATGTGTGTGTGTGTACCCACCTTGCCTCGCCGTGTACTCGTTGTCCTCTATCAACCTGGCCAGACCAAAGTCAGCGATCTTGCACACCAGGTTGTCGGCCACAAGAATATTAGCAGCGCGCAGGTCCCTGTGGATGTAGTTCATCCTCTCGATGAAAGCCATGCCATCAGCGATCTACAAACAAAATATGTGACAGCATCTCACGACGGCTCTGCTTTGGTAAATAATTTTTAGCTCCTCACAATGAGAACATCAAGCCATCTGTCAGGCATAAAGAGGAGGCTGATAATTAAAAGAACAAAAGCAAATCTGGGAGAGGAAGAAAACATGTTTACCTGAGGCTGTCGTTCTTACTTTGTTAAATATTAGGCTTAAAATAGAACCTAAAAGCACAATTTGAAACAAAAAAAAAAGCAGGTATATGTGCTTTATCTCACCTGTGCAGCCATGTCCACCAACAAGGGGAGCTTCAGGAATTTTCCGTCGCCCTCTTTGAGGAAGTCAAGCAAGCTTCCTGTGAAAAAACAGAAAGAGAGAAGTCATAAATGGATATGATATACTGTAGGAGCAATAAAAGGAGCGTAATAGCACCTGCATACTAATGTACTGCTATATTAAGTGTACTTCCTTACCATACCTGGGTGGAAAATTAAACTGAGTATTAAATTAAGCCCGGCTGTTAAGCTGATATCTTTACATAGTGCCTATCAGAGGAAGTATTTTAGAGTAGAGGAACTGTGGGAAATAGCATGAGATCACAACACACGGCGGCTCAACAAACTGCAGGCGTTTAGACACGCATGCACACTCAGAGGCGTATATCATAGAGTTAACATTTACACACACATAAATCTAATTACTCATAAAAGTCTGGGGAGAAAAAAAAAAAAAACGCATTGCAGCTGAAGCTATGAACGCCTCCCACAAAACTACTGCAGTTTTCAATTAAACATCCCAGTTTCAGGCCTCAGGGAACCACAAGAGACTCTCAAGGACTTTCAATCTGTACGGCATATTAATTAAAACACCCGTAAAATTTACATTTTTCGCCGTTAAGGAAATCACCATGCGTATATGTGACATCATGTGCCTGAAATAAATTAAAGAAACAAAAAAAAACAGGGCGGAGTGATCAATTTTGTGCCTGAAAAGTCTACAGGCCAAAGGCTTGATCTTGTTTTCTTTGCTTTTCTTTAAAAATAGACCTCATCAGTGTCATGTAACAGGAAACAGCTGAGTCTTGTTATTCTCCGGGGCTGAGAGCTCTCAGAAAATCAGTTTGATTGCTAATCAAATAGTCTGGAGCTCATAATAGCATTTCAGGTATGTTTTCTGGGCGGTACCTTTGGCCATGTACTCCGTGACGATATAAATGGGCTCCTCGGACACCACGGCGTAAAGAGGCACCAGTTTGTCGTGTCTCAGCTTCTTCATGATCTGAGCCTCTTGGAGGAAGGCCTCAGGCGACATGGTGCCCGGCTTCAGCGTCTTTATGGCCACTTTAGTGGTGCCGTTCCACGTGCCTGCAGAGACAAGTAGGGAGAGAAAAGCCCACGGGCCGCAGGGGGAATCAGTGTTGTTAATAGGGTGGGAGCAGGACAATATCGTTAATTAGGTCTTGTAATTGCTCAGACATGTGCTGTCATGCATGCGCCCTCTTGTAAAAATATCCCTGGGATGAGCGGATACGAGCTCGCAGTTCAAATAGGAACAAATAAATCTGTCTGGAGCTGTCCTCCTGATGAGACGATCTCTGGAGATAATACAACAAACAGAGGAAGCAACTGCAGGAAATGGATAATTCCCCAGTTTGGATAAAGATAAACACAATAAATACATGCACGAGTGTTTGGGTGAGCCGCTTATGTGCACAATATCTGCGTTTCCTCCTCTGGGCTGCTCTTGTGTTTCCACATCTATAATTAAATATTAATTAAATGCATGACACCAGAAAGTATTTTCCCAACATGTTCGAACACGTTCTTTTCTGTCTTGCTCTTACCCATCCAGACTTCTCCAAAGCATCCCTGGCCCAGTTTGAGCTCCAGTCGCAAGGACTCCCGAGGAATCTCCCAGGCGTCTTTAGCAAGCCCTTGAGTCTGAGGCTTGACCGTGGGGCACACCGTGGTCAGCCTGTGGCAAAGGCCGTCGGCGTGCTCTGCGATAAAGCGAAATCAAACCGATACATTACACCCAGCAGGGTCGCACACACGTCCACGAGTCTTTGAACCAGCAGGATACAGCGTTTTAAATCCTCTTTCATGCATCGTTTCATTCCATTCGATGTGGATGAATTTATACCCTTATACTAAAACTGTGATGAAATATAAATGAGATGAAATGAAGTGGCTTTTTAAGACACCGAACCCTCTCCAGACTCAGACTGAAATGAAGTGGGATCGCATATTTTTAACCTCAACTCTCCTCGGGCTAAAGACAACGAGGGAGGCTTGAAATCAAAACCGCACCATCAATTGTTATTAAAATTACAAGCTATTCATCTCCCTTGGTAACACTCCAGATAGCACAGAAAACTGCTTGGTGGCACAGAGCAGCAGGTGTGACTGAAAGTAATTTTCAGGGGTGATGAAAGACTGCGGTGACTAAATGAATGAGCGAGAACAGAAAAGGAAAATGAGCAGGTAACATTGCACGCTTACGTACCCGTGTAGTGTTTGACGAGCTTCTGTAATGTGTCAAACTGTGCTCGCGTGGTGATGTAGTATCCCCCGCTGTCAAGCTTGCGGATCTTGTAGTGTTTCACATTGTCTCCTTTGGCTTCATCCCAGTCTCGTATGGAGAGAGAATAAGCACCTGGAGGAAGACAAAGCGAGCGTTCTTCATCCATCTAAACATTTGACCGTGTGGTGTCTCTAACAGTTGCAAAGAGGGACGCAAACCCAGTTATCTTTGATTGACGTCTTAGATTTTCCCCAACACACAAACTCCTTATTCATCCGATTGGTTTGTCGACCAGCTAAACTAGACTATTACACCAAGTCTAAAGTCCAAAACAATGTTTCAGCCGCTGAAGCAGAGTTCAAACTAAAGATCAGCACACAGTACTGATACCTCGAAACGTTGCTCTATTACATCACATTTATCTGGAGCTAACAAACACATTTCGTCTCCTTACAAAGCATCTGAAAACCTTCTTGTTTTCTGTTTGTACACTTAATTCTGCTTGATTTTTTAGCCACGCTATTGGCAAAGCTCCATAGATGAACGCAGTGGACCTCTTTACTCATATTTTGTACATTTTTAACTAACTTAACTTTAACATTTTCTGATGCAGTTGCTCAACTATTCAATTCTAGCAATTTGACTTATGGATGCCTGGATTAGTCTTCAGACTTTACTGCTCTGTTCGTGAAGAAGCGATCATCACCTTTAGTAGTTTCACTTTCTCGCACCAGGAAAGTTCCTCGATGGTTTCCTGGATTCAGCAGCAACCTCTCAGCATCTTTACGTCCCATTTTACCAAAGTACCACCTATCAAGAGAAAACATAAACATTAAAAAAAACATGCCAAGTCGCTGAAAATCCTGTCGTTGTTTAGGACATCAAAATCACATTATAATATTGGGACTGTTGCAAGCCGCGTGAGATGAGATCATGCTAGTTTTATTAGTCTCCTAATGCAGTAATGAGGTTATAAGAAGCGGCAACAAGGTCTTACTCTTCAGCCTGGATGGAGTCAGCAGGGGCCACATAATTGCTCGGGATGTAGCCTTTCCTCCCCGTGTTGATGGAGCGAGCCTCCCACCAGTCTCCTTCTCTGCAGGGGGACAACGACACAGGAGAGATGAGACAAATGACTTGCTCATTTAACAGTCAACCAAAGCCTGGTACTCATACATATGGCTATGATTGATTCATCGGATGAAAAACGGTTAATAATGGTTAATAATTTTACGGTTTATGGGTTTAAAATTAACCTCACTTTTAAGCCATTTGTTCTGCGTTCATTTAAACCTCCAGAACTGATGGAAAACATGCTCACAATGGGGACTGAATGAGACTAATCTACTTTACATCACAATGCCACAGTGTGAGTTAAATAAAAGATTCATGGCGATGTGCAGAAAGGCAGCATCAGGAAACAAGTTGCAATCAAACTCATTCATGGATACAGATGCACAAGGAACAGGTGCAGTTTAGGATTACAGTATTATCGCTGCTGCACCACTTGCATGGAAACATATTTACTAAGAGGACGCTCACGTGTTGTTGATGATCTGGAAGCGGTCTCCTTTTTTAAATGAAAGATCATCCGATGTTCGAGCTTCATAGTCATACAAGGCCACAAAGAACGTAACACCACCTGAAAACACAAAACATATAATGAATAAATACCTAGAAAGCTTGTAAAAGTGAGTATTGCAAAAGACATAATCGCAAATAATGATGCAAGTCGAGGACATCGTGATGCCGTGTCAGGACACAGCAGGTTTGTTTGTTTATGTGACTGTTTAAAGGCCAATTAAAGTAGACAAATCTGTCTCGCCAAGGTCTGAGAGCTATTGATTTTCTTTGGCTTATAATTTTAAAGTATGAGTACTTCCCCCTGCATGGAAACATGACTGTGACTAGACTGTACAAAGGCGGATAATGACCCTCAGACTGGAAAGTCAATATTTCAAATCAGCTATAACAGAATCGTCTCATAATGTATTATATTATTATTATACTATTTCTATATATTAAATATAGTTCAGTCAAGTCATCCGATTGTCCCATGTCAATATCCGGTAAATGATTCTGCCTCCCACACTCCCAGACAGATGACATTCATATACCGACCACTGACAGCAATGCTGTCAACAGTAATCCCATTATCTCCTGTAGAAAGCAAATACTATGGCATTGCCACCTTCACCCCCACCACCCTCTGAGAGCAGATAATCCAACACGGAGGAGGATTACAACCTTAATCCCACCGAATGAGGAGGGCTCAATCTCATCTCTTTGCTCCCAGGATCGCTGTAAGCTGCTCAGGCACATTAAGAGTGATCAGGGTTGATAGCGGGACGTGTGTCGAATCTAACAAGGAAAAGCTATTTAAAAAAACAACGGCCGAGGCATTAGCTGTGACACTGACACGTCTGATCAGCATACTGACCAAATTAAGCTTAGGGTTAATAATGTTTGCATGTTTTAGCTGACTCATTCATACTTTACAGTAATGATGACCATTCTCCTCGACATATATATACGTCTTATGTCACAGTTAACATTATAGTACAAGAAAGGCCAAAACTTTGATGACTTTGAGCCTATATTTGGTCACTTCCAATGACGATAACAAAACTAACATGCTGTTGTTCAGCAGGTATGTTTACCATGAACCCCGTCTTAGTTTGGCATTATAGCATGGTAGCATTTGTTAATTAGCAGAATCAGTTTTGCACATGTTTGGTTATAAACCAACGTTTTGGACAAACTGTTGCAGCAGATCACCAAAGTTCATCTTGAGGGGTACAAACTTTTAAAGTCATTAGGATACATCGTTTGGGAACCATTAATGTCAGTTTTTTGGGCAGATGTTGAGACATTTCACAGGACAAGAGAAAAGTGTGGCTTGGTTAGGATTCCTCCTCTGGGCACCATGAATATCTGGAGCAAATTTCATGGAAATCATTGGGAATTTTCATGGGAATAGTTCTTGAGATATATTTTATACAAAACCACAAATGTCAACCTCATGGTGGAACAAAAGGAACAGTCATCAGGATACATCGTTTGGGAACCATGAATGTCTGTACACATTTATTGGTTAGATGTTGAGACATTTCACAGGATAAGAGAGAAGTTTGGCTTGATGGTGTTTGAATGAGCAGTCGTGGTATCTGGGGGGACAGCGGATCACCATCGTTAGAGCCAAGCATGACTAAAACTGATGAGAAACAAGATGGATTACACATCTACAGGAGTCAAGTCTTTACAACTTGATTTAAAAAATGTTATTAAAGATTGAATACCAGATTCAAAAACCCAATGGTACTCATTAAAAAAATGTTGTCAGCAGTAAAGCGAATGGGCTACAACATGTATACTGAACATGAATATTAAGAGAGCAACCTTATAGTAAAACACTACTCACTTGAGACAGCACCAGAGAAGGAGTTGGACACAGGTCCGGAGAAGGAGGACGACGCCCCTCCAAAGGGAGTCATGGCAGACGAGGAGCCGCCAAACGGCGTGAGGGTGTGGTTGAAGTTTACTGCCCCAGAGCCTGACGAGGAGGAGGGAGGTTGATTCTGCTGCAGCTGGGTGGGATCTGGTCCGTAGGGACCCACGTGAGGCGTGGTGGCTGCGGCATTGGGGTCTGATGGGTTGGAATTTTCTGGGCGATACTTCATCGCAGGGCCTTTGTCCTCTTTGCTCTTTATGCAACCCATTGTCTCACCCTGCCTGGACAGAAATGACACAAATCTGTCAATTTTATGCCAGAAGATTGAAGAATACAGCATCCACTTCATGACTCGCCGCGATGATACATAAAGGGAAGGCCAGTGGGAGGCGCAGGATTAACGATTGCAACATAAGGCCTGTAGGAACATGAGTTATGAAATGAAAATTTAATGACCGGATATTAATATGTGAATCATTTTGTTGTTGTTGTTGTTGCAAACACTAAGACTATAAGCCATGTGGTAACTGGGACATATGGGTAAAAGCTAAATCTGCTTTGAATCACGCATGACTCAAACGTGTAGATTCAATGATGTATGACCAGAGCAAAATAGAGGGATAAAAAAGGTGATCATTTTATATTGTTGTGATATATTACATGTCATTGTTGTTCTATAAAGAATGAAATGAAGAACAATAATAATGCTTTGCAGCTTTAGTGCTGTGTGCTACATTTCTGCCTTGTGATTCAAAGAGATTTCTTTTGGGACCATGGAGGAATTACTAAACCGGTCTACCAGGGCCACAGGCCCAGAGGGCCAGAGCTTCTGTATGACGTGGCAGTTAATAATCCTTGAAAGACAATCAAATAAGACATAAAATGACCAGAAAGAGACACAAAACAGCTACGAAGAAAGGTGAAAAGGCTGCAAACAGACACAAAATGACTATAATAAGAAACCACAAACCAAAAAGAGACGTAAAACAACCACAAAGAGACGTTAAATGACTGCTAAAAGATACAAAATGACTACAACAGATGTTAAATGACCAGAAAGAGACTAAGAACAACTACAAAGAGATTAAAACCAACTACAACGAGACAAAAAAGACAAAATAACTATGATGAAATGCAAAATGACCAAAAAGAAACAAAAAACTACCCCAAAGAGACGAAAAAACACTGCTAAGAGATGCAAAATGACTACAAATGAGAAATGAAACAACCGCAAAGAGATGCAAAACCAATGAAAAAGCCATTTTTTGTGTCTGTGAGTTCTGGTTTGCATTGAAAATGTTGCAGAAACATGTCGGAGGGACTTTGACATGTTTGTACCCAGGGGCCCATTGCCTCATAATCCGTCCACGCCTCAGCCCTACCACGCTACAAGATTTAAAACATCGGTGTGTGTGTCTCCATCTGCGTGGTTGTCATTCCTCCTCCTAACATAATTTGGCCGGAGTCACACTGAGGCATTCTTTTGTGAGGTGAAGGCCCGGAAAATGTGGAGACAATCAGACACGCTTGTAAAGAAGTCTGAGCTCTGGAGAGATCAGAACGTTTTCATTCGCCAACAACAACAGCTGCTCGAGAAGTTGGACTTGGTTAATTGGCATTGACACATTACAAGACAGTAAAACAATAGAAGGCTGAAGTGAAATAGGAGCTTTTATTCAGTGTGGAGACGATGTGGAGTATGAAAGGACACTAAACAAACACGGTGCTACTGAGCAGCATTGGGGCCCAGTTGGTGACAGGAGCCGCAACAGTTCACTGAATTACAGGGTCACAATCATGCATCGGTGAATCAGAAGAGGATCGGCTGATGCAGTTATACACCTTTCACTGATTTTGGAACAGTGGCCTTGATGTTTCGAGGTGGGAGGGATTTTTCCGCATCGGAGAAGGAGGGGCGTATTCGAGAGTTCATCGAGTTCTCCAGCTGAACTGCCAAGGAAATCAACAAAATGGGGACAAACCACAGAAACCTTCCAAAGATGCAGAACACTTCGCTCAAATAAAACCGGTTAAATTGCAGGTTACAGCTCGTGCCGCGCACTGGTTGTCCTATACTAAACCGTTTTATGAGTGGTCAGTCCCTGGAGACGTGTCAAAATAAAACAGATTTCTTCAAAGGAATATGCCAATAAATCTAATCTCAGATGTTAGATCTGGAGCCAATATGCTGAGAATGTTGGCATGGAAAAAAGTCTTCTTCCAAGCCAGACTTTCCTTTAACCTCGAGACAAAACCAGTATCATGGAAACCAGAGGTCTTCACTCAGCGGCTTAGACGACTATGGTGGGCTTGTGTTTCATCATCAGACAGATGAGAGAGAGAGCCTGGCTCTTTTGCTCAGCAGTGAACTTACCACGCTATAAAACACTGGACCATGTCCCAGGAATATTTGCACGTTAAAGTGAGGATGTTTTTCCCCTTCCAAAAAAAATGAGGAATCAGCCGTTTCATAAAAGTGACATCACCCTTACAAAATGATCACAACTGCACAAATACTGAGCTGAACTTTGAGAATCCAAGACTTGAATGTCAAAATAAGTATGACTGTTGATGCAATTGCTTGTGTGCTTTAACTAAGTTATGAAAATCAATCCTTATGGGGAGCCCTGGTGCCAGACAGGCCCAACATTTGTTGAATGTAATTTCACATCTTTCTCCTCTAATTTCCTGTCATCTCTCTATTGTCAACTATCTATAAAATCCCCCAAATAACCATATGAAGAAAAGCAACCTAATTTACTGTGTAAAAATACCAAATGAATGTAATGCCAAAGCTTTACACAACAAGAATGCCTGTTTTTAGCCATGTATACTGAAGTTAACATTTAGTGCAAGTCACCTAAATACAGTCTCAAGCATGGTTGTAGCCTTTTTTTAATCATTAAGTAAGCTCGTTCAAGGAATTTTATAGAACAAAGGATCAATATATTAATTTAATAAACATAAAACAGATCAATCAATAAATAAAATATGGACTTATACAGTAAATCTATATCTGGAACAAAGAAAAAATGTTTCTTAGCTTCTTGGTGATGACTATTTTTCCTTTACACCCTGAATTGTTAAATCCCCACTGGGGAGAGTGCTTTATCTGGGTGCATACATACACACACATACTGTTCCCTGGTCATATTTATATTAATAGAGGGAAGCACCAAAATATGATATATGATGCACTATCTTTGCAAAAAGCTGAACTAAATTTGCACTTTACTACACAGATTAAATGAATTCTTCTGGATTTATTTATAAAATATGGTAAATCGTCACCTTTTATGCTCATAAAAAACAAAATATCTGATTCCCACCAAAGCCAGGCTGATACGTAGAGCACTGCAAAGCAACAAAACTCCCATCAGTGGTCGTGTAGGCATAAAGAAAATGATTCAGATTCTCGTCTAAGAGAGAAACATAAGAGGGAAACAGCAGGTTGGCTGAATGAGGAAGGGGGGCAACCAGACAGACAGTGCCAGCTCTGCCAGCTTGAGCTACTAGGAGGATTATGAGGATGGAGGATTTACCCTAAGAGGATAATAACAGAAAACAAAATAAAAAAAAGGAGTGACCACCGGGGCCTGGAGCTGAAACAGTGCCGACCCCAGAGTCCACCTGCACGGGGACATTTTGGCCTAAAGTGACCTGTAATATTTGTTGTGTTCTCTGTTGGAGGGCTCTTATAGACTCTTGGCTGTGATGACACGACGCACACCAGCTTTGCCCGGAGTGGTATATTGGTCAAACCAGACAGCTACCACATAATAACACCATGGGCTTTGTCCCTCTTCAGACTGAAACACCAACGTGAGAGTGCAGCAGCCCTGGATGAACAGAACAAATGTGTCCCTTGTGGCATTTAAGGCCACAAAGATAATGAAAAGTGTCACACCACGTCTTGTAAATTAGACCATAAACTGTGCTGACAGACGTCAAACCTCACTGTCATTCACATCCACCACGAGATCAATCCTGAACAGCAGAGCCACGAAAACCACAAGGAAGATCTGCAGTGCTTCTAATTATAGCAACTTATTCTTATTGCAGACAACATCCCACCGCCCCCAGGATGATAACATGACCTACAACAGCACATCGCATGCAAACCTTGAGAGGACTCCCAGTTAGATCGACACAGAAACAATGAGAGAGGAAGGTGAAGAGTTTAAATGAGGAAGTTTACATGTCATAACAAAATACAAACACGCATATACAGAGGCTCCTTTCCTCTATTCTGATTGCAAAAGGCGCGGTGCTTTTGTCTTAACACTGACAGATAGGAGACAGAAAGTAAGCTTGACTTTTCATTCGGCTCCAATCAAAGCTTCGTGATTCGGAGCAGACTGTTTGAGATGATCTGCTACAGGCAAAAAAAAAGGTCTCTTTCGTCAGCCGGCTCGACTGTGAAAAACAAAAGATAAGTATGCATTTATTCAAGGCTGGCAGAGTTTGCACTGCTCATCTTTTGCACAAAGAATTTCTCTCCCGGGCGGGTCAGATTGCTCCATCAGCTACCGCAGAACTGATAACTGGATGGGATTCAGTGTCTTGCTCAAGGACACTTCATCAGGGCAGATACTTGCCAACACCTGCCTGGAACATAATAACTCCCACAGCCGGTAGTTGGAGGGTGAAGACTAACACATAGCATAGCTCAGGGACACTTTGAAGAGGATTATCTTCTGAAATTGGCAAGATTTGGTTAACACGCAACAAACTATGGCAGCTGCTTTAATGTGAGTATTAGAAAGCTTTTGGCCTATGGCTGCAAATTACTGTTATTTCTCGGGTAATTATTAGTTCTGTCTATAAAATTTCATGCGCCTACAAAATATTCCACAAACAATTTGTGTGACCCACAGTCCAAACTCAAACATATTCAGTTTACTATCATTCATGACAACAAAAAGCATCAAATTCTCACACGTGAGAAGCTGAAAACATGAAATATTTTGCACTTTTGTATCGTCTGTAAAGGTTCTCAGCCATCCAGGTCATCACTGAGAAGAAGAGTTAAATCTGGACTACATCTACAACCAACTCAAGCTGCCTCAGACTGAACTCTTCTCAAAGGACACCAATGCATAAAAAATGACGCGTCATCAAAGCTTCCAACATAGCCAAAGTAACCAAAACTAATGTCTTGAAAGAGGCGTATTACAAAGTATTACAGGAAATGCATCATAAACAAAAAGCTAAATGTATTAGCTGACGTCTGAGAAGGCTCCAGATGTTCCCCCTGAGGGGCCGAGCTCTCGTGAACCCTGACCTCCCTCGTCCCTGCTTGTTTCCACCAAAAACACACATAGCTTTTTACAGAAGCATACACTCATCATGTACGCTCATACAATGCTGATTTCAGTCCATGCATACCTCTATGAAACCCTTTGACGAGAGACTAAACCAAAAACTTCCGTCGTCAGCTGAAGGAGAAAAACATTTATCTGAGCGATTCAAAACCGGACCTGTGTGTTCTGAAGCTATAAAATCAAAACCTGACATATTCTTCTGTTATAACTGCGATAACTCTAACCTGCACTCGTCTTATCAGCGCCCGGCCTACGCTTTCCTTCCCCCTCCACTCCAACCACAGTGTGTGTGAATTCCTCACAGGCTTCACAAAATGCTGATAAGATAAGCGAGAGCTCAGCTCGGCCTCTCGTTCTCTGATGGCCAGAATGATGAAGAAGTTTGGGAGCTGGCGGTGGTCATGGTTCAGAATTTTAAACAGACGCTGCAGAGATAAAGTTTAATTGAATACGCTGACAGTGAAGGAGTGTTTGAGGGACGTGTTTTTATATTTACAGTCCTCTCGGTCAGAAACAGAGAGGTGCCTTTAGCAAAGGACGTGCAAAGAATGAAATGTCGGTCCATAAATCAAATATCGTATCGTTACCAGCAATTCTCTATCAGCCAGAATACCAGCAAGTTCTGTTCTGTTGTTTTGTGTTGTGTCATTTTGATTCTAACCAGTACGTATGATCCGATCCAGAACTTGACCGAATATTTCCCCTTTTCCAGGGAAGTTTTCTGTAAGAAGATATATTTGCTTTTTTTACATTTTTTTATTAGATAGAAGCAGCTGTAAATAGACATGAAAGTGGGGGAGAGAAAGAGGGAATGATGAATGAAGCAAAGGACCACAACGAGGTTACAATCGAAACTGGGCCGCTGCAGGACTCAGCCTTTGTACACGAGCCGCATGCTCTTGTAGTTTTAACAAGAACAGGCTTGCTCTTGTGTCGTGTTTTGTCTCATTGATAGCACTGGGCCTCTTTTCTGATTGGCTGTTTTTCTTAGTGACACACAATATGCTCACAATTTATGCCTTCTGTAGGGTTTTTAACCATTAAGTTAAAGCTTACACATGAACTAAATGTAACATCTTTTAGGGTTAGGTTGAAATTACTTGTCTGTGTAGAGAGAATTAAACCTTTTTACTGACTTTACAATACAAAATGGACAAATGATATGATATCTTATCCAGGACTTAAAGACTGATTCTATATATGCATTTTTTAAATCTCTCTTTTGCATATCATGCATTATAAATAAACTAAACCCTGAATCTCAAATATACTTTGGTCTCTTTAGCATCTCACTTGTTTAAAAAAGCCTCCACTCCCCTGGGGTTTAGATGATCTAGACTCTAATTAAGCTGACATTTGGATGGATGACAGTCACGCAGCCCAGCTGAGGGGCACGACGGTGGATTTCCTGCGTCCGTCAGGTCCGAGTGAGTGAAACCCTGCCCAGCATCTCGCCGGACAGCTGTCAGACGGGGAGGGTCTCTGGAGCTTTACTGGGCTTCAGATCTGTAACAGATGCGGCCTGCCACCGTCTACCACATTCCTCTGATGCCAGAGGGTAAAAAACCAGGTCTGGAGGAATGTCATGTGACGTTTCGGATCAATAAAAGGATTGTAGTGATATTTACACTGTTCTGGGTGTAGGTTTCTGTTGCAAGCACGCTCTATGTAAACTGATCTGGAGGCTTCGAGGGAAGAAATGACTCGTAAAGGAGGCAGATTTGATAAATATTAAATGTAATCGAACTTAATGGAGAAATTTGAGAGTGCTTGACTGATTTATTTTTTAAATAAAGTAGCCTAATTCCTCAGCTGTGTCTGAAATCTGAGCTAATATTAGGTCTAATTTCACAACACTCGAGCTGTCTGTCTGTAGTACTCAGAGTTATTGAGCTGCCACAGAACAAAAATCCAACATTTTCTAGAATAACAGGTCTTCTGGGAATACCTGAACACTGGCACCTGAGTCTGCTGAGCTATTTTAGGACTCTGAGTGTGTCTACAATCGTCCATTTGTCAGCACATAACAGGGTCGAGTGTTTGAACTGTCAACATCTTATAGAGCGATTGTAAAAAGTCACGTGATGACCTGGATTAGGCTGGAAAAGTATATACGAACACGCCATCACACCCTGACTGCTGACAAGAAGATCGCCTGAAGACGTTTGGCACACTTTCAGTCAAAGTTTTTTTTTCGTGAGCTCAATGGATCTTTGCTCCATTTCAAGACATTAAATATGATGACACAAGAAGAAGCCGGTTTAAGGAAATCTTATAGAAACTGATAAATGATTTAGTTAAAGGGTAAGGGCTGTTTCATGTCCACTCAGACCTGGAGACTTCCCAGTGGAACCAGAGCTGCTGCTGCTGGAGCAGGTGGAGTTTTGCTGCCTTGCTCAAAGCCAACGCCTTTTTAGAAACCTATAAATGTTTTTTTAGTCAGCAGCTGTGAGTTTTAAACACTCCATCCTGGAGCTAGAAAGACGGAAAATCTGAATTCATGCTGAAAAATCAGCTGTTTCATGCAGATTAACTTTGCTGCACTGATCCCGTACACCAGCCTGGTGTCAGCTTCACACTGACCTTCTTCAGCTGTTTGGGGATCTGCAATTACGCTAATAGTTTTTTTTCTATTATCAGTTACAACCTTTCCGTAATCTCTGTTTTAATTTGACATGAAATAAAAATGGAGTTTTTTACATTTGTGATTAAAACAGTTCTGGTGTCAGACTCGGTATCTGGAGAGTTGGAGCATCCAGAGTTGAGCTGTCACATTTAAATCAACCTGACAACTTACTAGTGAATGGCATGTACAGGAATATAAAGCTTTCTTTTCAGACATGAGACTGTACCCACTCAGAAAAACTCTCTCTCACTCGTCTTTTTATCCTTTTTATACTTTTTAAGGCTATTTGGGGGACTGAATGCAATAAAAAAAAGTTATTTAAGTCACAATTGCAGCAGTTTTGGTGCTTTGAAGAACCTTTTCTATGGTTTCACAATCTTTTTTTTTCTTTGAAATGTTCTAATAATGTCATCCTTTGCAACAACGTGACCTGGTTTCGATAAAAACCAACAAAGATACAGTATATGTGGCTTTAACCGAAGGCTGCTATACACATAACCTATTCACTAACGTGTGTAGAAATGTTTGTTGTGCTGCCATTTCTAATTATAAAAGGTAATATTCTACAAGAGCAATTAGTAATGCAATCATTATTCATATAAATAGTAATAAATAGCTCTTTTTTAAAGTACTTTACCCAAAACTGCCTTTAAAATGAAATGTTTTAAAGGATCAGTGTGTAAGATTTAGCGGCATCAGGCTGCGATGCTGATCGCCTCATCCTTTTTCTCCGAGCGTGAGGGTGAAGCTACAGTGGCAAAAGACTCTCTTTAAAGCCAGTATTAAGTTTGTCTGTTCTGGGCTACTGTAGAAACATGGTGGTTCAACACGGCGGACTCCATAAAAGAGGACATAAGCAGCTCATTTTAAGGTAACAACACCATAAAAATTCACATTTTCAGGTGAATGAAACACAGTTATGCATGCATCATACACACCGGACCATTAATTCAAATTATTATACGCTGCAACTGGATTTAACTCAATTTTGAAGAACAATTGGTTCACGTATGGCATCACCATGAACATCCACTTCAGGTTCTGACTTTTTAAGGGTGTGAAATCTGAGAATTTGTCACCGTTGCCTGTTTTTAATCATTTATATGCATCTTAGAAACGTCGGTAACCCCCTTTAACTTGCTTCACTCCACGTTCACTCCCTTATATGGATTTTTATACGAGCAGTGATTCAAGTCAGAGTTGTGCAAACGTGCAAGAGCCGATCATGACATGTTCTGCAGTCAGGCTTGAGTTCACTCCACACACACACACACACACACACACACACACACACACACACTGTGTGTAATAAGGACGATCCACTACGAGCCCCTTCCCCTCAAAGTGGAACTGGGAGAAGAATAAAAGCAACAAAGTGTGGGGAAGACAGAAAGTGTGACTCAGCTGTTCAAACAGTAAGTTTGAAGTCAGACTGAGGGCCTCCTCCTCCTCCTCCTCCTCCTCCTCCTTTACTCCCTGACAATAATCTGAATCAGCATGAGTCAAAAATGTTGGTTTGATATCTAAAATGATGAGGTGGCACTTCTCTCTCTCTCTCTCTCTCTCTCTCTCTCTCTCTCTCTCTCTCTGTCTTGTGTCTGGAGCCAACGTGACTTCAATTCAACACAAGAAGTGAGAAACATCTTAAAAACAGATGTTTTTGCCTTAAACTTGATCAAAACAAACTCAATAAATCAATTTGTTTGTCCACTTTTACTACAACATCCCCTTCAGTGACAAGTTAAGCTTCACATTTATGTAAATCAAACCACCTATTATGAACCATTTAACACATTTACCTGTAAAATATCGGTGTTACAGTGACCTTGCCCTACTTTAAAGTGTTACCTGCCATCCGATACGGTTGCACTGATATTCCTGTGGGACTTGCAGCACATGCTTTTAGATATTTCTACCTATTCAAACACAATCTGTTGGTTAATAAACACAGCTCTGCAGCACAGACAGGTATGTGTGTGTCTGATCATAGGAGCGCTTCATTCCTTTGTTGATGACAGGTCAGACAGGCGAGCAGCCTCGTTTCGGCCCATCCTTATTAAACCCTGCTGCTCTCACAAAGACCCGTTTCATTTCTGATTTTTTTTTTTTTTTTTTACCTTCTCCAATCCGCGTCCTTCTTCTTGTTTTTTTTTTTTTTTTTTGTTATTCCTCCAACCGGATAGAAATAATTAAAAAATAAATAAATAAAAAATATCCGAGTTATTCCAACCGGGACCGAACCGCCTTCATCCTCACTCCATCCATCCAGCAGAGCAACTGTGTGTGGATTTAGTGCTGAAGTTAAATCAAAGCGGTGTTACAGTGTCTCAGGATGGCGGAGGAGGAGGAGGAGGAGGAGGTGGAGGAGGTGGAGGAGGTGGAGGAGACAGTCATTGTCAGGAGAGGATGAATCCATCCAGCAGCATGAAAAAAAAAATAAAGAAAAAAAAAGAAAAGTGAGATCCTCAAAGTGTCCCAGCTCTTTGTCGCCTCCACTTCCTACTACTAAACTTAACATCAACCCCCACACAACAACATGGCCGACCCTGCCTGCCTGCCTGCCTGCAGGACTGGAGCCACACAGCTGGAGCCGAACAGATCCGGTCCGGATCACAGCTGATCTGAGAGCAGCAGGGTAGGCGATCACAGGAGGAGAGAGAGAGAGAGAGAGAGAGAGAGAGAGGGGCGACGTGGATAAAGAGAATTCTGAAGAGGGGTGATAATGTGAGAGGTGGCGAAGGGAAGGAGATGAGAGGAGGATGGGTCCATGTAAGGAAAGAAAAGGAGGATTCAGAGCGTCCTCAGTCTGAACCAGGTTCAGTCACAGGTCTGTGACGCCCTCTGCCGGCTGTGGTGGTGACACTGCAGCTGCACATCTGCAGGTCAGGGAAACCTCTCAGCTCAAGAGAGTACAGAGTACAAATTCAAAGTACTTTTACTCGAGTATTTCATTTTATGCAACTTTATGCTTCTATTCTACCCCACCAGAGGCAAATATCATCGTCACAGCAACAAGGAGGGAGGTTTATTTACAGAAACACATCAGAAAGATGTGATGTAGCAGTCGGTAAGTCAGTAGTGTAAAGCAGCCAGAGCAGGAACCAGAGACCCAGAACCAAAGCCAGAACCAGAGAGCCAGAGCCGGAGTCAGAGTGCTAGAACTAGAGCCAGAACCAGAACCAGAGAGCCAGAACCAGAGAGCCAGAACCAGAACCAGAGAGCCAGAACCAGAACCAGAGAGCCAGAGAGCTAGAGCCAGAACCAGAACCAGAGAGCCAGAACCAGAACCAGAGAGCCAGAGCCGGAGTCAGAACCAGAGAGCCAGAGCCGGAGTCAGAGTGCTAGAGCTAGAGCCAGAACCAGAACCAGAGAGCCAGAACCAGAATTAGAGAGCTAGAGCCAGAACCAGAACCAGAGAGCCAGAACTAGAGAGCCAGAACCAGAATCAGAGAACTAGAGCCAGAACCAGAGAGCCAGAGCCAGAGTCATAGTGCTAGAGCTAGAGCCAGAACCAGAGAGCCAGAGCCAAAGTCAGAGTGCTAGAGCTAGAGCCAGAACCAGAACCAGAGAGCCAGAACCAGAATTAGAGAGCTAGAGCCAGGACCAGAACCAGAGAGCCAGAACCAGAATCAGAGAACTAGAGCCAGAACCAGAGAGCCAGAGTCAGAGTGCTAGAGCTAGAGCCAGAACCAGAACCAGAGAGCCAGAACCAGAACCAGAGAGCCAGAACCAGAATTAGAGAGCCAGAACCAGAACCAGAGAGCCAGAACCAGAATCAGAGAACTAGAGCCAGAACCAGAGAGCCAGAACCAGAGAACTAGAGCCAGAACCAGAGTCAGTAAGCCAGAGCTAGAGCATAGTTTTCTCATAGTGTCTCTCTGCAGGATTATGGAGGCCTTTACAGGGCGGTGCACACTGGCCCAGATGCAGCTTGTCTGGCTGATGACTTCTTCATTCAGCCAGAAGAACAGCAACAGTGACACTTAGTGTCCAGGTGGAGGTGCCGTCACATCGTATAAAGATGCAATTTACTTCATTGATGCCACACTGGGGAAATTTGCTCGTTACAGCCAAGGAGCAATAGCCTGGCTGTGAAGTGAAACCAATACGACAGTCCCAAAAACTGCAGTTCCTCAAACGTCCACCTGAGGCTGGCTACAGAACAAGTCAGTCTCCATAAGTCCCCATGTTCAAATGTCCAACTTCACAGCAGAAATAAACATGTTTACAGCCTGGTACAAAAAACTGTTTTGGTCTCTGTAGCTAATTGGTGTTACAGACGGCTTATTTGAGCACCCAGGCATCATTCACCACGCCTCAGGTCAAGTAAAATGCAACATACACATATTATTTCAAAAACATCATATTTAATAGTAAAACACTGACAGCGAACAAGTGTTTTTACTTAATAAAGGTACAAATGTGGTGAGAGAAGCACCTGAATTATTGTAATTTCTTTGTTTGATTCATTTTAGACATCAAAAATAAGATCAGAGACGATACAGGCGATTGTTTCAACAATGCACGCTTACACAACATAACAGCATAAGTCACATAAGGACATGGCCTCCTGTTCATTCTGTCATAAAGTGTCCTTGAGCAGATTATTATTAATCTTATTATGCTTTATTAATGTGTAATCATTTTATAATTGAGGTCTGTTGTTTGCATGTTTTATTATAGCACTTTATGAATGTTACAATTATTTTATGTAAACAAGAAATGGATGGATATTAGGTCAACAGATTATTGGCCTATCAACAAGATAAGACAAAATGATCAGTAGAGAATCATAAAAATAAATAATTAAACGTTTATCAAATAATACTAAAAATAGAAACCATACAAGAGTAATTAAGTAATTAAATTTAAAATTACAATGAAAGTAGTACACATACATACAGTATAAACAGTGCTGCACTGAAACTAATAATGAGACTGTTTGTCTATATTAGTATATAAATATGATAAGGTCTACATTGTAGATGAACACTAAAGACAGGGCTGCTGGGGTTCAGGAGGTAGAGCGGGTTGTCCACTCCTCCAGTGTCCTTTAGCAAGATGCTAAAACCCTAAAATTACTTCTGATTGCTGTTGGTGTTTGAATGATTGGATGACACAAAGTGTGAATGGATGAATGTGATGTGTAAAAGCACCTTGACCGGTCAGAAGACTAGAAAGGACAGCGATTCATTTACCATTTACATGAAAGCTATGAAATAACACATAATTATGTGGTAGCTAAGCAAAACATGTTTTAGAGTTTAGGTTCTTCAGTGAAGCCAGCTTTTACTTTGATGGCAGCTTATGTAAAAAACACCTTTTCTTTTCTTAGAGAAGAGTTCAATGTGGGGCAAGTGGACTTGGTTGTAGATCCATGGCTGAACTCTTCTCTAAAAAGATTACCTGCATGACTGAAAACCTTCACAGACCATGTTTGCTTTGTGGCTTTGTGGATCGGACCACGCAGGCTAGCCTGAGCCTTGGCTACCCATGACCGTGTTGACGGTTCACCACTTTTTCCTTCCTCTGACCACAGGAGCTACAGTTTTAGACCCAGTGTGGCTCTTGTCATAGTCACTCTAAACCTTACGCGAGCCTGTTTTTCCCTGCTTCTGCTACGAGGACAAAATGTTTGCCAAATTGGGTGATTTGGAATATTTCAGATAATTTTGTAAAGAAGTTAAAAAGATAAATAAACCATTAGAAAAATCTGTTATTTACAGTTATATGCTGCAAATTAGGAACAAAACATAAAAAAACTGTCAAAAAAAATAATTAAATGAATTTTTGATCTTTTTTCCCATTTCTTCTCAGTGTTTCTGGACACACACACACACACACACCTTACAAATTAGATTTAAAAAGCCGCCCTCTGTCAACACTCACGGTTGTAAAAGCCGAGTATTAAAATATTTGAGTCATGAGGCTGTGACTTCAATAAAACTCTTCAAACACCACGAGTCAACACCAGTGGGTGCTATAAAAAGCTGACGGCGCTAAATTTAGTGTGAGTCATATGTTCTTCACCTGTCATGTTTGATGTGATAAAGCTCAGTCACACACACACACACGGTATCATCAGGTAGGATCACTCACAGCTGTCTTTTTCAAATAAAAGATATGAAACTGTGTGAATCTAAGACACCTTGCTATTTGCAGACACATCCGAACAAACAAGATCATGTTTTCATTTACTGCACAGACAGTCGTAATGTTACTGATGAGTTACTGTAAGGAAACGTTTTCACAACATATGTTTAAAAAAAATCCAGATGTTTGAGTGAGAAACACTCAACAGGAGATTAAAATGCTTCTACAAACGTTGCTCGGGGCAGCAAGTTTATTAATATTCCACTGTGATTATTACGGGAAGACACTTACATGGTGCGGTGAGTCAAACAAGCGTGTGCTTATTGGATAAATATTCTTATCTACTTAATGTTCTCAAGCTCTGCACATGTAATTAAATGATGAAGTGATATCCTGGTAACATCAGATCAAATATTTTTTAAAACATGATTAAGACAATTTACTGCGATTCAGACAATTATGATTATATTATGATTCTTTTGTGTTGGCCTTAATTAACTTCCACTAAACTGAGTGGTCCAAAAGGAAGCAGAGGAAGAAGTATTCAGATATTTTACAGAAGTAAAAGTACTCTGTGAGTGTTGTATTGTTTTATAGGATGATGTTGTATTTAACTGCTGTAGGTGTTTCTGTAGGTTTAATCTACAGCAATCTTCTGAATTACCTGGATGATGTGGTGCTGTAGGGTGGTGGTCCCACTGGACTGGAGCTGGGTGGATGCACCAGGCTGAGACCTTGTGTAGGACTGTGCAGATGAAGTACTGGCCTGAGGATTGTCTTGTGAATGACACAAGTCTTTGCTGAAGAACCTGCACACGAATAGTCTACGACACTGGAGGAGGACCTGCAGAGTATCTTTGTAGTGAACTTTGTAGAAGTTACAAGAAATGTACCTCAAATTTGTACTTAAGTACTGTCTTTGAGTAAATGTTTAGTTACATCCCATCGCTGTCTAAAAGTCTAGACTCTGACACACACACACACACAGGTAACAGGTTTTTAGCATTGTGCAGCATTTTGAACTGTAAAAGCACATGAAAACATTATGAAGATCTTCTAATAATATAACCTGATCTTTTAGTTCCCAGTTCTCGTTTTTCTAATAAGTTAACACAACTAAACTCTGTTATATGATGAGTTTAATTCCCTTTTTAATTGATATAGTTTTGTTATTCTGTATAAAATGATATGGTCTCTCTCCTGTGTCTTGTCTCACACTTACAGTGCACTTTCTTCTCATGACCACTTGGGTGCAGTGCTCTCTCAGAGCAAAGACAGAGCTTCACTTCGGCCTTTTTCTTTCAACATCTTAAGAATTCAAAGTGTTTCTTTTGCAGCTTGACGTGACGTCAGAGCCAGAACAGGATCGACCGGTCTGAATCACCAACTAAAGATTCAACACATGGTCCTGATACCTCTGTGGAAAGAGGACACGGCTGACTGTAGATGAACAGTGTCCGGGCTATAAAGACAGTCATACAAATGAGAAAAAGTAGAGCAGGAAACACAAAGTTACTTCAAGTAAAATAACCACGTACTTGTACTTTAGTTATTCTTTATACTTCTCCACATTTCTTGATATATTTTATGTAAAAACACATCATAAGCTTAAAGAATACAACATGCTAATAAAGATTAAAGCAGTAGTTTCAAGCTTGTATGACAGTGTGAGGTCTCTTTTCTTGTTTTAGACGTCTGTTTGTTAGCATGCATACATATTCCCTCTGAACTTCTCAGATTCAGAAGAAGAGGATAAATTACCCATTATACCACACAAAAATATTCAAATAAAGTCCAAAAAACCCCCCATCACATCATGTTAGGAAGCACTATCTAACTTTGAAGATTGAATATAAAAACCTCCCTCAGAAGACAGAAAAATGCTGCTCACAAATCAAACAATCTAATAATGGAATAAAATATCAGTGACAGCAGCCATTTCCCCTCAGAAACCACAGGAACAGTCCTTTTACTGTTGGTACATTTGCTAATGGACTCTGATTGTGGGACTTTAACTTGTAATGGAGTATGTCATTGTTGTGTTGGTACTTTTACTTAAGTGAAGCATCTGATCAATTCTAAATAGAATAGCAAAAAGCAGTATGTATATGCTAAGATATATGAACAGTATTAACATATGAACAGAGTGAAAGGAATACACAAAGATCAGCCATAGCATTATGACCACCTGCCTAATATTTTGTAGGTCCACCTTTTCCAGCAAAACAGCCCTGATTCATCGAGGCATGGACCTCTGAACACCAAGATGTTGGTCCATGGAGGCTCCACCACCATGGATCTTCTTTGTCCAACACATCCCACAGATCTTCAATTGCATTGAGATCAGGGACCTCAGTCAACATCTTTCCTGAACTGTGGCATGGCGCATTATCCTGCTGAAAGATGCTATAACGGGTGAACATGGTCTGCAGCAATGTTTAGGTTGGTGTTACTTGTCGAAGTAGCATCTACATGTATGGCAGGACATAAGATTTTCCAGAAGATCATTGCCTAAAGCAAACACACGATGTGTTCCTCAGGTAAGTGACGCACCTAGCCACCTCATGATGTAAAGAATGAGTCATCAGACCAGCCCACCTTCTTCTATTAATCCAGATCTGTTGACCATTGTTGGCGTTTTCGGGTGTGGACAGGGGCAACCATGACTGGCAACTTTGAGGACAAAAAGTTTGGTTGCTGCCCAAAATATCCCCCCACTGACAAGATAACGAGATAATCAGTGTTGCTCACTTCACCTGTCACTGATCATAATGTTCTGGCTGATCGATGTATACAGCATGTATAGATATATATACAATCCCACCATGAGATCCAAGATATATCAGTTAAATGTCAAGAAGGACATCAAGGAAAGCCAAGTGGTTAAAGAGACTACAGCCAGGTGATTCAGGTGACGGGTATCTGCTTCTGTAACTGAGCCTGACCTCTGACCTTAACAGAGAAAGAGAGGTGGATGACGGGGACAAATTAGAAAAGAAGTCTCGTCGGTTCGAGAAGCTTTGTGTCGAGGAGAAGTAACATCTCAGCACTGGGCAGCTCCACAAGACAATAGCTCAGGTGTATAAATAGTCTTAATACGTCACATTTTCTTCGTCATATAACATCCAATGAAAAGCACATTCACATAAACTGTGTTATCACACTGTGTCCTTCTTCTGAAGATAAATTAGCAATCTAAAGACAGAAAAAGATGAAATAAACCTGTTTTTATCAAAGTCGATGTTTTAGAGAGAGGCAAAAAGCCTAAACCAAGAAGCAAAAACATCGGACTGTAAAGGTTTAATAATAAAAATGATCCTCTGAACCGATGACTCAGGTTTAAACTGCGTAACTGAGTCTGACCTCTGACCTCTGAGAAAAAACACATTCATAATTGAAGTCAGCCGACGTCTCTTCGGTGTCTTCTAGAGAAACTTGTAGTCATAGTTCAGCTCCACAAGACAATAAATGTTAAATATATAAATATACTAACACGTCAGCTCCTCGTCAGCGTCCAATGAGAATCATGCACTCCCATATTTGGTGATTTTGAATCTTTTGGATTCAGCAGATTAAAAGTTGCTTTCCTGACAACCTCTGAACAATACTGAAGAGTGTGGTTGCATAACTGAACTCTGACCTCATCAGAGGTGGAAACATGGGTGAAAATATGTCAGTAAATCACGTGATCTGCCTACAGATCAGAGGCATCTCTTTGATGGGGCTTAGTTAAAGAAACTTTTTCGTGGAGAAAGGAGGGGAGGCTGTCAGTCATATTTCAGCACCAGACAGCTCCACCGGCACCTTTCAGCACCGGACAGCTCCCTCCAGAGGTCACGTGATCCGATTAATGGCGTGACGTCAAATGTTGACATTAATCCGCTGTTTAATTAATGATGACACGTTTGAATCCATTCTGTTTTTTTTTTTTATGACTTGGCTCGGGGTCTTTCATTGACGCGGAAGAAGGATGCACTCCATGGGACGGGGAGGAAGAAGGTGGGGATGGAGAAGGAGGGAGGGGGTGTGGGGTGCGATGACGCAGCCGCCCACCTCCCATCTCCAACCCCTCCCCACCACCGCCACCACCCACCCCCACCCTACGTGACAAGTGAAAAAGGCATGGCTTTTCGGATTCATGAATAAAAAACCAAGGGGAGAAGATAAGTTCATAGGACGCAGGGAAAGTTCTCCGCAGACAAATGTTTGGCGCTCTTCATTCCGCCCATGACCGAGTACACGTAGAAATCCCGGAGAACTGAAGCTTGCGGACGCACGGAGGGGGCTGCACACTCGGAACAAAAGCACAAGGAGAACCGAAGAAGGCGCTTCACTGAAGGGGAATAGAGAGAGAGAGAGAGGGAGAGAGAGAGAGAGAGACTGAGATAGAGATCCTATCTCACTCTCCCAGTTGAGGTCTTAAGCGGATCGCGTCAACTGGTAAGAGGAGGCACTTTTTTTGGGGAGGTTTTACGCAGCGTAAAAGTAGGGACTTTTTTTTGTCCTTCTTTATAAACTCACAGGTGTGATGTGAAAGTAACTAAATATTACCTGAATGCATCAAAGAATTGTGTGTTTATCCACCTGTGCACGCACTTAATGTCGTTTATTATCTTTTGCAGCAGGACAATGTCTAGTAAAGCGACTTTAGCCTTACTCATCTATGGAATCATAATGCATTACAGCGTCAACTGCTCACCTGTGGGGCTTAGCTTTCCCAGCGTTAGGTACGTACACTCTTACTTTTTCTTATAGGTGATTGATTTCTGTCTGAAAAGAAAGAACTTTTTTTTTTTTATTATGATTGCACTCAGCAGCAGGGCATAGAGTAAAGATCCGCTTCACGGTTAGTTAAAAGCCTGTTGGATTACTGGATAACATCATCTGACAGCTAATCCATAGAGCTGAGCACACAGAAATAATTGCGCAGAAGCGTTCACCAGGGAGCGGCAGTAATGTAATTTAGGCTACCGAGGCAGTGAAGTACAGTGTCTCAATGTGTCCTCAGCTATTTATCCAGCAATTAATGTGATTAGATAATTAATTGAAGACGTTTAGGAATAAAAAAAAGGCTCAGAGTTTGGATTTTTGGAGTATTTCTGCACAGCAAAAAATAATTTAAATATAAATTAAAACATTTGTGGAGCATAATTAAATATTTTAATGCTTTTTTTTTTATTTGAAGACATAAAAAGCCTCTAAAAGAGTTCATTAAACATGTTCAAATGTGCTTTTTCTAGACTTGACAGTGATGTTTATGATGAAGATGGAAACTCTTTACCGTCCCTGGATTACGACAGAGATCAAATGGATGTGAGGAGCCCTCCGTCTGTCGGTGACGACGTCTACTCTTTGTATTACCCACCAGAGAAAAGGTGACTATCATCACCAAGTTTAAACTTTTTTTTTTTTTGTTATTCCTCCGCCCTACCTCTTCCTCCCCCACCTCCTCCTCCTCAACGTTGGATTTACGCATTTATGTTCCATCTTCATGGCTGTAGTCCCATTTCTGTCCACGTTTTGTGTGATGTATCAATGTATCGTCGAAATGTCGTACGTTAAACTTTCAACACAATAATTTTTTTTATTATTATTTATTATTTCTGTTTTTATCTAAATTCCCAGGGGAACTTAGTGGACTAGAATCAGGATTTCTTTTTTTTTTTTTTAAGGAGTCAGATTAGAAGAAAACAGTGAAAAATGAAAGTTTAGCTGCAAAACTGGATTTCTCATGAGCATAAATGAAATATTTCGCCAGCATGGCAGCAGAAATGTTGAAAAAAAAGGCGCAAATTGATTCAAGAAAACACCTCAAACAAGTGAACGAGCTCACCAATTAAAAACGAGGCCAAATATGACACCTATAGTCGACTTGTTAAGTATTTTTTAAAACATTTTTTGCAGTGCAGCTACTTGAAATTGTTGCCTCTTGCGCTGGGTGTGTGGTGATTTTTTACTGTGTGGCTATCTATCATCCCAGAACGGAAAGGCATGCAGACGGCATGTTTAATAAAGCCTACAGGAAAGCGCTGGGTCAGTTATCAGCAAGGAAATATCTGCATTCTCTGATGGCAAAGCGTGTAGGGTAAGAACATCTTCTTGGTTGTCAGCTTCTTCTTTTATACTTAATGTTCTTTTTCTGTCCTATGTGTGTGTGTGTGTGTTGTTCCTTTTCTTTTGGGTGCTTATCCCTTTTTAAATTCACGCTGTTATATGTACTGTATATGTCTGTGGTCCCATTATCTCCCAGCGTGCAGCCAAAGCAGGCGCCCTCGCCCTCTGATTCAGCTTTTGTTAATGCTATAAGACCACTTGATTGATTTGGGAAGTGTCTGCTGTGTCGTTAAGGCGCAGAGGGAAGAATTAACCCGCCCAGGCTTAAATTTATTTCCATATGAATAATTTATAGGATGGAGTCCCTGTGCTTCCTGATGGAAGGAGGGGGTGGGAGGGGGTTGCAATTACTCTAGCCTTATGAGAAGGCCTATCACAGCTTATTGCAGGTTGGTGATATATGTCAAATTGTCCTGGGATGGGGTATAAGTTAAACAAAGAGGCAACATGTCTGAAATTTAAAGCCTTTTTCTGCAGAAAGACTTAATACTGATTATTTTTCCTCCCCCTAAAAGACAGACTGTGTCTCTTTGTTGTGGGTTATTTCATTAGAATCCCTTTGAGATGACACAAAGATCCTCCCAGTGTCTCTTCAGCACCACAGGCTGTACACACAGGAGGTCATGTGAATGCAAATGCATCATGTGTGATGTGCGGTGAAACCTGCAATATCTCGTCCGTCTGTCTCTCTCTCTCTCTCTGTCTCTCTCTCACTCTCTCTCACACACAGCGGGGGGAAAACACTGGAGGACAGCTCGGAGCCTCTGTCCAAGCGACACTCAGACGGGATCTTCACAGACAGCTACAGCCGCTACCGAAAGCAAATGGCGGTCAAGAAATACCTGGCGGCAGTCCTTGGGAAAAGGTATAGACAGAGAATTAGAAACAAAGGACGCCGGCAGGCATATTTGTAGCATCCTCCTCCTCCCCCCACTTTCTCCCCTCCTGAGAAAAACTAAAAACTTAAGTGTGTGCAGCAAGTCATTTTGAGATCTGAACAATCAGTGGATCGCTTTTGTGTTCTTAAACATGTATTTATGTATGAAGTAAGCCATTAAAATGAATATTTTGATAATAATATTGTTTTTTATTTTGTACTTAAAAGCACTTGAGGACACACATATCTACTTTGTGGACCAATTTTTTTGTTCATTCTAAAAATGAAAAAGAAAAAAAGAGAGATAATCGCCTCTATTTATGTATTCATTGATTTATTTATTTTTAGACCTAATTATTATTATTATGATTATTATTATGATTATTATCGAGGGGAGACAATTGTTCACATGACGATATGCTCCAACAGCCCTGTCTTTTAAACACTGAGTGAAGAGATATGATTGTGAGGAAAATAAATAGTTTAAAAGACAATCAATGTATTGAATGCTGCTTTTTGTAAAGTGACATTAAGAGTTTAGTTGTCTTTATTCACAACAGCCTTGAAGACATAGGTTTGCACCAAATCCTACAAGACATAGACTTTGATGCCCTCCCGGACGGGGATGAGTTTGAGGCTTTTATGGGAGACTGGCTGAAACAGTTCTCTCCCGAATATCCGGTGAGTTTCAGGCTCTTTCCTGAGGCCGTGTCCTCTTAGGGGGGGGCGTCTCATGTCCCTCCCCTTTTTTTCTTCTCACCTTGTGATCTTGCTCCAAAACACTCTGAAACCTTCCCAACTTTCTTCTTCTTCTTCTTCTTCGACCTCATTTGTGCTCCTGTCTCTCAAGTCTCACACATTTTTACCTTTAAATCCCACCTAATCCCACAATGTGGAGAGACTTTGCATAGAGCGATATGTCATACATATCATTACCGATTGATGCAAAAGAAACAGGTGTCCTGTTCACGGATGCGAGGATGATATTCAAATTATTTTAGTAGATCTGGGTTAGACCAGATGAGAGCCCTGTTGGCTTTAGAAACTTTCAGTTACCCATTTTTTTATTTTGTTAAAGTAAAATCCCAAATCTGAGATGAGGACCAGAGTACTTCTGAGGTTGTTCTTGTCCTTTTCTTCCACAGTGTTTACAGAGTGAGCTTACACCTTTTGACTCATGTAAAGTGCCAATCTTGTGTTTCTATCGACTGGTTTCTTGTGTGTTTGGAAACCTCTTATTCTGCTGAGGGTTTTCTCATGTCTCTCTGCCCATATAATAAGTATCACTAACATCTGAAAAGCACCGACATCAAGCAAATAAAAAAAAAAAAAGCATAAAAAAAAAGAAATGATACTTGTTACATGGTAACTTTATCCATCGATTTGTTCTTTGTGAGAGACATACGAGGCAGTTTGAACTTTTGTGTTTGAGCCTTCTGGGTCTATTGTGCTTCCTTTTTTCTTGTCATGTGAACCAATGTAAAAACTACAGTAGATTGCATGATTAAAGTAATTGCACTAGCCACCGCATCTGTGCAGACGACTCCAACTTAGATGATTTTGCTTGCTTTTTCCTGACTACTGCAAACATACATAACTGACCTTGTCATTTCTGGATGTTGTTTTGTGTTCTGTTCTCCTCACTGACATTTCGACACGAGCTGTATGTTTTGAACTTTGTCCTCCTTTTGAAGAATTATCTGAATGTACGTTACTGCTGGCAAGAATCTCTCAGTCTAATGTCATGCTTTTTTGATTTTATTTTTTTTTATCTTTTAGGCTCTGTTACTAAAAGACATTTTGTAACCCAACTGTTAAATTGTATATGAAGGGAGGGGGAGAAAAAAAAACATTTAAAGTGGTCTTTATCTATCAGTAACTGATTTAAAGGAGAGGAAGGTTGAGATGCAAGTACACAAGAGTAAAGACATAAAGGAAATAAAGGAAGCAAAGGATGGGCTGAATGACCATAAACATGCAAGTCTGTAAAAATCCACACTTAAGACTAAAAAAACAAAACAAAAGTTACCCAGCTGTACACTTCTAACCAAATTTGTGAGGAAGGGATACACATTTTTTTTGCAGAAAAAGCGAGCTAGGGTTTAAAAAAAACAAAAACAACAAAAAAAGTTCTTCGATCTGTGTTTACTGTATCAATCTTTCTTTTAATTTTGCATTCTCCTCTAGGCTTTGTGACGCAGGAGGCAGTTGCGGCTGTGGTGCCTTGCATCGACTTTAAAATCGCCATGAATCACAGATGGCTATTTAGTGGCCCTACAATGCTGCACATCATCAGCTTACATTTCACCCTTTTGTTGTTGGTTTTTGTGTTTCACAGACGTTTGATAGGATCTTTAGTAGCATCAAGCGTTCTTGCTTGCACTGCTTTCTGTTGCACTTTGTTTTTTTGTTTTGTTTTTTAGAGCACTAGTCGTAGATTTTTGTGAAAATAGAGAAAAATATCAGTTTCCCGCTCTCCATGAAACATTATATGTATGATAATGAAAGCGCCAATAGCCTTACTAAAATGAAATAATCTTCAAAGATATATATATATATATATTTACTGTGTAGAAAGTGAATATTAGATTACTACTTCAAATGGCGATCTGCAAGGGTCAAGTCAATAAATGTTTAAAAAAAAAAAAAGAAAAGTGTTGTAAGATTTGTATGAATAAATTTTTGTAAACAACAAAAAAAATTTCGTCTAATCTTTGAAGCCAGTATCACCGGAAGTCTTTAAGTTAAGACACATTTAAGAGGATGAAAAATGAGCATTAAAACTCGTATAACGGAGACAGACCCTCCCTCGACAGCCTTAACAGGATGTTACGTAAGAAAGGAGAGATGAAAGACGTCACAGAGGGAAACGTTAGCAATATGAAACATCAAAAAGACCACACATAATCAGACGGGATGAAGCAACACACTGAAAACTGTTTTTTTAAAGCACAAACACGCACGTTCCACACACCTACGAACTGGAGAAAAACGACTAAATTCATGCTGAAATGACAAAAATAAGTCGATTCTTCGATGCGTCGTAGCCATGGCGACGGTCAATAAATACAAGATGTCACGATGTAAATGAGAAACAAAGGAGAAGCTGGTGAAAAGGAGAGCAAGAGATCCAAATCTCTGCCCCATTTTCGTGGTGACTCAGTGGCTTTTGGCGGAGGAACAGTGACACCAGTTGGCTTGGTGTCTGCCTCCCCTCGGGACAGCATGAGTAAAGAGACGTGGGAGGGATCACCCAGCCCGCAACACACACTGCCTCGCTGCACTTTACACCTCTCCAGGACTTCAGCAGTCGCCACCGAAGGCTTGCAGTACTGGTGGAACAGTTGGCTGGTCTCAACTCTGGTACATTTCACTTTGTGCCAAAAACAACAATGTCGACGCGTGAAACAAAACAGCCGGCGCGGACTGGTTTCAACTAAACATGCACAGATATGAGAGAAGGTAGTCAGATGGATTCAGATAGAAATCTACCTTTTTATGGCCGGTTTCACATGATGTGGTGGGAGAAGCCATTTATCCCCAGCATGCCTCCATACAACACAACCTGTTTCAAAAAATAGACTGAATGCAGTTTAACTCTGTGTTGGAGCACTCCTTTATATTAAATTCTGTCCTGGTTATATGACGTTTAACAGATTAGTTTCACATGAGACGTCTCTAATAGATGCAGCAGAACTCTGGAACCATTCAAATCTCTAGAGTAGAAATGGCCGACATTCATTTTAGATAACATTTGGTCAATTAATTGATTACTTAAGACAATAATATTCAATTTTAATGCAAAGAATGTGAAAAAAATCAGCATATTCTGTAGTTTTGTGTGATATTAAATTAAATATCTTTCAATTCAGATTCAAATTTGAACAGAAATTGTTTTATTTTCTGACATTTCATGGACCAAATGAATAATATATCATGAAAAACATTCCAAAAAGTCAATCAGTAATGACCTAATAGTTAGCAGTACAAAATTATCTGCATAAAACATAAGGTTAGGGTTAGGGTAGAGATGCAGTTTCTCTCTTATTCTGTTCCAAACACTGCAAAAAAGTGCTTTGTCTAGTATATAACTCAGCCATATACCCAGCACACATATTCTTTTCACAATTTTGCTATGTCACAGCAGGAAAAGCGCAGGTGTGAATAACACTGACATTACATTTTGGTGAGTTAGTTCCAGGATGTTTTTCTGCTGTTGGTTCACTGGTTGTTGTTTGATTATTCAGCTAGAAAGCATCAACTCACATCCAAGCTGCAGGAGCAGGATGTTAAAGGATCAGTGTGGAGGATGCAGTGGCATCCAGTGTTGTAGTCGTGGATTGCAACCCCCTCCACTCATCCCTCAAGTGTGAGGGAGAAACTACGTTCACCATATAGCACGCAAAAGACGTGAAAAGCTCGATCTAGAGCCGGAGTTTGGTTTGTATGCCGGTTCAACATGGTGCACTGTCTTCGAGTGGCCAGGAGGCAAATTCTTCTTCAGAGAAGCGTCAACAAACAATTTACTATTTCAATAATTTCACTAACAACCTGATTCCAACTCAACAAACTCCAGTCTTCTCTGACTCGCAACAACCAACACAAACCCCCTGACTTCTTTGTATACACACACTCCACTAGTCACATGACTAATTAGATTGTACCACTGTTATAATAATTAGGATTATACAGCTATTTAGATGTTTTAAATTATACGACGTTCCTATTTATTACATGTCTTGAGGGCACTTCCCTTTATTAATGTTTTACTGAGACTGGCAGGGTAAGGTAAAGTTCAGGTTAATGTATAAATGAGGGCCAGAGACAGGTCAGGGGCCAGAGACAGGTCAGAGAGGTGACATTTAGATTGGGGATATACTGGCTACTGATTAGGGGATATGTTGAAGAAAACTGTTTAGATGCTATATAAGCAAATTGTCTACAATTTACAGGGGTTGACACAGCCCATTTTTAGGAAAATGTATAAGAACCAACTGTTAGAGCTCCTCAGGGAGCCTTTTTCTCTGTAACCCCTTTTTTGTGTTGCACTGTGAAACGCTCCTTCTTGTACAAGAACAGTAAATTCAACTTAAACCTTGACACTTTGAACCCGGTCCTCCTTATTCAAGGGTTTTTCTTTAAAATTCCTGTAACAACCATCTTGTAGGTTTTCTCACGTATCTGCACACATATAAATAAGCAAGTGAAATGACACAACAATGTTTCGGCTGACAGGTAACCAGGAGTCGTTCAGTCCGTCTCAGGTCAACCAATGATCCACGTCTTTGCCGATATTTAGATTAGCCATGAGGCGGAAGAGGCAGTACATCCTTGGTTTAAACTCAAATGAATTAGTATAAACGTTTTGTGTTTGTAAGCAAACGACAAGGTGGACTTGGCCCCTGTGTCCCCTGCACTGAATCTCCACCCTTGACTGTAATATACAATTACGTAAATAACCATATGCACCATCAGTCAATAAATATCTCAGAACATATCGCGTGTGTGATTACTCAGCCTTGTGTGCAAACATCTGTCAGTCCTGAGTTGTCAATTAGACAGTTTACTGTGTTACTATATTAATCAAATATTTATTACTGTTACACAGAGAACTCACAGTATCTGTAGCCTCATTTTAAGGTAAGAAAAACGCAACAATTCTTATTTTTAGGTGATTATACACTAATAAAAACATAGTTATGCATATCATATTCTGTAAATAAAACATACCCGACCTTTAAATATACAATAAGTGCAACAATGCACAGAAGTGTTGCTGCTTGGGATGTGATCCATCAGTCCAGTGTGTTTCCCTCCGGTTGAAACCCCAGGGGACTCCCACACTGTAGGTGCAGCAGCTGGCATTTGGAATACCACCACCCACCCAATAGCCCTCCACCCTGTTCCTTTTTTTTTTTTTTTTTTTGCTCATGTGTCAATCCAAATTACAGCTAATGACCTCAAATAGATCTCCCCATATCTCATAATATCCGATAATAGGTCACCACAGAGCGCGGGACCTTTTCTAGACATCGAAGGCTTGTCTGTACACCCCCGCTCACCAGACCTCGCTCTCTCTAGGGCAGGTCTTCAATTACAATCACATCGCTTTTGACTAGTCGCAGCATCACGCTGTGATGTGTGGTATGGGGTGTCAGACCGTGCAACCACACAAAGCCTACCATGTCTCTCTCAGCTCCCCTGTGTGGGTAATAACCTCCTCTCAGACATGATGGCAGGGCTTTGATTTTGTGGCCGTGGCCCCAGCTCTCGGAGGAGTGCAGGGAGAAGATGATCAATGGGAGTGATCTGATTCCTCCGGCCCGTGCCAGACCCTTTCTTAACCCTGCTAACCCAATCAGCCAGTGTTGCTAGGCAACCGGTCCCAGGAGGATGCGTTGGGATTGGGCAGGGCGCCGGTGGCCTTCACGGGCACCCAAAGATCACCCTGGATATATTTCACTCAAATGGCTTCAGTCTCAGCCATGTTGTCTTTTACTGGCTGCAAAGGCAAGTTGCAGGGTGGAGCTGATAGAGGAAAAGAGAGGCTGAGTAATGTGTAGTGATTCATAAAAGTGTACAGACATAAAGAATGACACAGACACAAACACTGGAACTAATGCTTTCACAAATTAATCACAGAGTCCAAAATGAGACGAGACACATTTGTGCTGTGCTAGAAGTATAAACAATTCTGCAGTTCTCGAGGAAATGTGAATTATACATTTGAGCAAGTCATTGGAAGTGAATCAACACAAATTCAAAGACAGATTTTGGCGAGATTCCACAACCCACGACACAGCTCTATATCTGTGCCAAAGAGTTATTTTTCCATCTCATCTCTTATTTGTCTTATTTGAAGCATTTAGAGGCCTGAAGAAGTCAAAGTCTCCAGTGGTTTGCAAGGGAAAAACAGACTAAGAGGCAACTTTGTTGCTTGACTTAGGCACAGTGGTGCTAAATGCTAATGCTGGCATGCCATGTTTACCACATAGACAGTATAAAACATGGATGTAGTAGCTAAATCACGGCTAATCCAAAAATCGGCAAAGACGTGGCCTGGGTGCTCAAACAAGCCATCTGTAACGGCATTTATCAGTCAATTAAAGCGTCCACGCTGTTAATTCAACATAATTTTAAGCCTTAATATAATTTGAAGTTGTCACAAGCGGGGAAATGAGCTATAGAGACCAAAACAGTTTTTTGTACCAGGCTGTACACATGTTTATTTCTGCTGTGAAATTGGACATTTTAACATGGGGACTTATGGAGACTGACTCACTTCTGGAGCCAGCCTCAAGTGGACGTTTGAGGAACTGCAGCTTTTGGCTCTTCTGTCTGAGCTTAATTAGTGCTAAATACAAAGTATAGCAGAGCATGATGGGAATGTCACGTATTGGTTTATTAGACAAAGATGAAAAGTAAATCTCCAGTGAACTCAAGACAATTTTTCCACGTTTACAGTGTATCAGCACAAAAACTACAATTTATTGTTTTTTTTAAGATGCCTTTGGATGAAAGAAAATAAAAGATAAGATAGGGGAATGTGATCAAACACTAGATATGTGTGGTGCTGTTTCTATTTCAGTGCAATCCAACGTTGCTGTCGGCAAACATGCTGCCTCAAATACTCAGACCGTCTCTCTGCTATGCTCAAGTATGACTCCACGACCCAAAGTCTGAGCTTCAACTCAGGATCCCCCTGCTCCTCTTGGGTCTGGTGTGAGTGACAGCTTTCTGGAGGGGGAATCCACATGAAGCCCTTTTATCAATGCTGCCCCCTGGGCTCTGCTTGACTGACTGCAGCACAGTGCAAAAGTTCAGCCATTATAGAGAGCTATTGTTGTATTTACACTGGTGAAACATCTTCTTTTTTTTATGTCAGACCTCTAGCAAAAGAGATCTGTTATGTAAGTCGACAGATTCTGAGTTTATCATCTTCCATCTTTGACCAAGGAGACATTTTTTACATGAGTCTAAACAGAACCTGAGATATTTGGTATGTGATTTTGAGCAATGCTGCCCATCTGAATCGACGCAAGGGCAACTATTGTGATATATTTTTGTATTGAAGCTGTGAATCACCAACATTTTGGACCAATATAATATTAAATCTTATAATAGTAATAACAAAATGGGACTTTATTTAAGGGGCCACATACAGGTCAACCAATAAAAGTTTCAGAGTGCAATACCACTTGCATAAACATGAGCAGTTGTACGTGTGTATTTATTATGATTATATTACTTATATAACATCAAGCAAGGTCAACAACACAAGACATAGCAGCCAGCAAATATTACTTTGTAGTCCAACAGCAAGTAGCCCAGCTCGGCTAAAAGTCAGTCCCAAATTTACCAGATTTGTCTGGTGACTTCTTGATTGGTCACTCTCTCCTTTTCTCGTCTTAGCCTTCTCTATCCCCTTAGATCTCTATTGCCTGCTTGTCCAGCTCCGGTTCTGGCATGACACTGGCTCCACTCCCTGTCAGCAGACCTGAAAACCTCCTCTTCTTCCCCGGTGGTCCAAAACGCCTGTGGTACAAACACTGACTCTCCCCCCAGTGCTCTTGAGTTTACAGCCCGGCTAACAAACTGAGCTAGCATTAGCTAACAGCAGCTACAGTTCACAACAGTTTACTTCACTGTCCATCAGGAAACTCTGTAAATCACAGAGAGTTCGTGCAAAGCAGCTGGAGGCCATCAGAGATAAAGCAGGAAACATTTTCTTCATTAAATATGATCCAGTTTCACCAAAATCAGTGAAATATTTGGGTTCAATAGTTGTGACCTCATGCCATAACACGTTATGTTTTTTAGTTTTTGTTGGTTATGGTCAGGCAAGGGGAAATACAACAATTGTTCAGCCCCAGACTGTGATCAGTCGCACATATGAGGTAGATTTTGCTGTGTAATGGACATTATTAATAAGCTGACTTCTGACTTCTCTTTACTTGAGCTACTAACGCAACGCACAAATGACGTCAGTCGATGCCTGTAGAAAATATCAGACAGGCAGAAGGAGTAGTCAGCATAAAGCAGCACGCTGAAGTTATGAATTTACCATTTTACAAGTGTCACTTGTGGCCACAATACATCGTCTCGCTTTGAGGCAGAATGACCGATACAAGCTATAAAACTGATATTCAATTACAGAGACATCAGTGAACAATTCAATTAAATTTATTTGCAGGTTTAACAGATTTATATCTGGGTTATATCGGGAGTATGTGGATGTGTGGCATTTGAGAAAAGGCAAAGCAATAGGCAATTTGTTTGCAGTAGTCTCAGTTACAGAGTGTATATCTATGTGTGTGTTTTGTGTCTCTTTGTTTCTGCTCTGTTAGTGTACAGGGAATAGAGCGAGCTGACAGCACTTCACAGGATACCTTGTTAGGTAGTTGAGACCCATATCAAATGAGGAATTAATATTTTATTTCCATATTCTTTTAAAGTCTGTATATCTGCAGCTCACACCCAACCCATTTCTCATGTCTCTCCTCCACCTTCCTCTCCCTGTGGACACCGTACAGTACATCAGGGCCCAATTAGCATTCTTCTGGCTCAGACGTCATGGGCAGTCTGGGTTCAGAGGGCAGAGGTAGGGGAGCATGTACCTGGATTTGGACTGAACACTGTACTCATTATTTGGCTGTCAGCTAACCCCTGATGTCATTTTCCTTATATCATTAGAGCTACTGTAGGTCTCGAGGCTAAACTAAGTGCACACCACAGTCCACAGCACCATTAATATGCATCTACTGACATCACGCTATCGATCCATCCATTAGCACGACATATTACCTCATGAAATCATCACTGAGAAAGGACAGTGGCTGTAACTTTGCAAGCGTACGGAGTGAAGAAGGGCACAGACACTTTGGGAGATCTGGCAGATACGTACACAATTAAATCACACTTCTCTGCACATCACAGTGTGCGCTTACCGAATGTGTTGAGAGGTCGTAGAAGCAAAGAAAAACAAGGCTATAAAGTGTGTTGTTGTGCCAATTTTCATATCTAGACGTTCATCATTCACCTGACACCAATGAGATGGTGGTAATAAATCAGCTCAGCTGCTTGCTCTAAATCCTGCTAAAGATAGAGGTAGAGTTAATTTATCTCACTTGTGCTGACGTGGACATACCTGTCTTCTGTTGTTGCAGGAGGTACATCGCGAGCACAGATAAATCATATGCTACCAGAATAGAGTATTCATTCATGCAACACATGCACACTTTAAGCCTTCTTTTGTTTATTCCTTCGGACCCAATTGAAGACATAACTTGTAAATAAAGCATTTAATAAGGAATTAACATAAAATTCTAAAAATAACATTTATTCTGTGATGTTTATAGCCAAATGTATATTAATACAAAAGGCACCTTAAATAAACATTGCGTAGCAATTTTGGCAAAATGCAAATGTTGTAAATATAAACACATGCACATGCATATTTGTTATGATTGTATTACTTATGAGCAAAAACTAGTCGCATTTCCATCATTTATTATCTGCCCCATCACCTGTGTGATGCACAGTACATGTACTACCATATATAGTGAGCTGAAAGTCATTAATAAGTCATGACACAAAAACATGGCCTATCCCAGGCATCCATCTTATAAAAACTGTACTTACAGACACTCCCATGAGTGATCCCCAAAGAATATGAGTAAAGTCCACTCACTGGAGGCAAGGAAAAACAAAATGGTCTCCTATTGGGTTCAAAGGGCAAGCAACAAAACAAAATAGACACCGCCTGGTGGCTGCAGGATGAACTGTAAAGTACTTTATACACGTCTGAACTGATTTGTTTGACTTTAAATTTGTTTTTGTGTGTAAAGCCAAGAAAGTTAACAATGTGAACTGTGTTGGAAGATATTTTGACAAAATAAAAGTCTCATCTCAAGGTTTGTCTATGAATAAATGACATCTCATGGTCGTCAGTAGCAAACTTTAATGCTGAGCTTTTAAGAGACCCTAAGACAAGAAAATATCTCTAAAAGTTCTGGAAAAAGAAAAATTAGGTGGTGAGCGAACCAAAACAGTAAAGTTGTGGGCTGTAAAACCAAAACAATGAGCTGAAAGATGCTAAAACGCTCTAACTTTAAAAGCTTTAACTTTAGGCTTACACAACATACTTTCTCAAAGCAAAAAGTTGCACACTGTAAAAAGTGAATCATAAAAACTGAATCTACACTGATTCTATAAATAGTCCATTCATTCCTCTTCACTCCACATCAGTACAGCATTTGCTTTGGGCTGGCATTTCAAGAAAGGCTCCCGTCATCCGTCTTCATTGGAGATTTCCTCCATCAGTCTTTCCAGTTGCCAAAGTGAGCGGCGGCCTAATAAAATTTCATGGATTCTCTTAACCCTTTTAAAGCGGCCACCTTCGTAATGACAAATAAACAAGTGATGAATAAGGAAGGTAATTAGACATGACTCAAGCTGAAGCATACTTCTAAATTATCTGCGCAATAGCTGCACGACCATTCCAATCTCCTTCGTGAGATGAATTAATTTACTGTCATACATGATTAGATAGCTTGTTCTTAATATTATCCTGTTCACAGTGATGCAAATGAGTCATTCGTCTCTCTTTGGATTTTACATCCTCGTTAACAGTGGCGGAAGAAGTATTCAAATGATTTACCTAGAGCCTCTGTAAGGAACTTTCACTTTGTGTTGGTTCTGGCGACCCCCGTGGACAAAAGCAGCAGTGTCTCTGCCTAATTCAACCCAGGTGGCAGGCGTTAAAAATAACTATACAGAAATAGCCGGTCCTACTGCTGATGGTCTGGTTTGTTTATGTAGGTCATATAAAGCCAACAGTATTAATCTTAGACTGTTTTATAGCCTGTTAGAAACTCGGGAAGTGGGATGAGAAGTATGTAACCCCTTATGGCACACACCACCAACTATTTCACTGAATATTTTCTGGGTTTCCCTCTGATGTCTTTTGGCTGCTCTGCATCAACTCTCTGTGATTTACAGAGTTTTCCGATGGACAGTGAAGTAACCTGCTGCACTGTGCACTGCAGCTATAGCTGCTGTTAGCTAATGTTGGCTCAGTTTGTTAGCTGGGCTGTGAGCTCAGAGCACTGTGGAGTGTTAGTGTAGGAAGAAGAGGAGGTTTTCAGGCCCAGGGCGCTGCGATTGCTGACACAGAGCGGAGCTGGTGTCGTGCTAGAACAGGAGCTGAGCAGAGCTGAGCTCTATGGACATAATAACAGAGGCAAAAAGACTGAAGAGGGCGCTGACGGAAGGAGCTGAGGAATCTGGGACTGACTTTTAGTCTTTGGTGAGAGTGACTCATAATACAAGGTGGCTACTGTCAGTGTCACTATTACACTATGCTATTATTAATTCTTTCATATAAGTTCATTACTTCATAAACTCCTTCGTATGTTTTCTGAGAAGTAGTGGTAGTAGACATGAAAAGCACAATAATTTTTACCTGAATTGAAGTAAAGTAGCAGCAGCTGAACTCCTTTTTTTCCAGCGTTTGTTGTACATTTCCTTGAAGATGATGATTTTTTTTTGTACTATGAGTTCACAATATGCAAATTATTGTTGTATTTTTGTCGACAGATGCCCCTGAAATTCCAACGTGCATTGACTGTAATAGATTTATGTCATAGGTCAGTGGGTTAATGACCAAAAATTGCAGCAGGTTTGTTTCTCAGACGTTGGCCTAATTTGCAGCTCGACCGCTAATCAGCTGCTAACTAACCTTTGTCAATTAAACATCAATAATTACACCCGTGGTCGCTGACTGTAGATAACCTTTGGATGTTTAACAAAATCTGCTTTGTAGTCGGCCAAGATCTGAATGAGTGCGCTTCATCATTCATCTTCTCCTCTGCCTCTTTCATATGTATCTTTAATATCTGCAGTTACTAAAATAGAGCCTCTATCTTTAGCTGCTCACACTTCATCTTAGCAGACAGTGACTGCTCCTGAAATAAAGTCTCCTGTCTTCTCAGATTCCTCCTGAGGTAAATGCTGCCGGGCGGAAGTGTTGATGAAGCACCAGAACACTTTCCGCGACAGAAAAGCATTGACATCATCATTTTGTAGCTGATAAATAATGCCAAAATAAGATATCATAGATGTGCTAGAAACACAGACGACCACGAGCAACTCAGCAACCCGGCAGCTGCAGGCTTGGAATATGATGGAATAAAAAAAAAGTTCCTTTTAATAAAATCTACAGTTTCCTTGAAAAAGTCCTGAAAAATGCAAGATGCTTGTTTATTTGTCCCCCACTGCACGCACTGAAAAATCACAGCTGGGCAACAAACAACCCTTTATGTTAGAATCAGCAGCATTACTGTCTGACACTGTTACGCTCTGAGCTTATTAAAAAAGACTGAGCATGCCATATTTGCTGACAACCCTGAATCATTCAGCAAAGCCCTTTCTTCTTCGTGTTTGTGAACATGTAAAAGGGGCGACACTCTTGGGTTTCTTCCTCATGTCCTGGTGCTTCATTTGATTCCTTATTATGTCATATATTCGTTTGATGATGTCGCCAAGTGCCTTAGAGAGACTCACAAAAGAGCTGTTTTCAGATAGATGATCACGTTGTAAGAGAGAAAGTGGCATCTGCACAATAACTCGCTTTTGTCTCATACTGCGCAGAGAAGAAATTAAAAAACAGTGTAATAATGTTGTTGTTATGAGGTCCTGTAGTCCAGATATAGGATGATGGAGTTGCTTACATTATAAAAAAAAATTGGTTTCTCTCTTCTAAAGCCGTTTGTTTGAGCAAAACACCTAAAAAAAGAATCCCACAACCAGTTCAGCATGTCTGTTTTTATCCGGTCCGGTGTGAATGACGACACCGGTAACATCTGCGGCAACTCACTGTGGCGAATCGCAACTGCTCCTCTAAAACACCTGACCATTAAATCAAATTTGTGCATCGTATTTTTAAACATGTCAGTCCATGAAACACACCCTGGCCTCGTTCTCTCTCCGGGATCTTCTGCTTCTTTTATTCACATGCTGGGAATGACCGGATTGAGACGTAGATGAGTGACACACGTCGTATTTCAGTTTAATTCTCTTTGTGTCTTTCATCACGGCAGAAATTAGTATTACTAGCTGGTCTCACTGTTGCTAAAATATGCTTACATGGCACCCACAGCCCATCACTACTTCATGAATCCACCCTGAATTCATGCAAACATTATTCAAACATTATTCACAGTGAATGGTGTAAGGCCAGAATGGATGGAGGGCGAGTTGGAGGCCTTTGAGACTCGATCTTCTGCAGCGTCTCAGGTTGAAGAATAATCTCATTTTCAACAATTGTACCACGCAGTATATGCTGCATATATTTTCTCTTTTCATATGTATGCTTCTCGTGTTGGTGTTTCATATACAGCGCCCGCAAAACAATCATAAAATCTCACTTGCAATCATCTTTGATGTACTCTGCATGTGTGTTTGTCATCATACTGTGTGTGTGCTTTCTTTAGCTCCCCTCTGCCCTTAAAGATTTGAATTTATTTTCTAGCCAAGATTACGGTGGTCTGTTGGTCGGTCCACCGCTTTGATCCAGACTGAAATATCTCAGCTACTTTTCCTCTTGCGACACCATGATTTATGATTTTGAGTTAAATGTGTAAAACTATGTCCATCTGCTGTAATCTGTGTTTTGCTACCTGACTAAACTACAATATAACTAACTACTGTGCCCAAATATAGCCTCACAGAGCTGCTCTACATACTGTATACTGTATAGGAGCTGTACAGTTGTACACACGCTCGTTCACTCTCTTCTTTTTTTCTTAGCTTCAACGTCCTCTTCAGTCTTTTCGCCTCTGTCATTATGTCCATAGAATCCACTGAGCCCGGTTACATTGTCTGCTTACCCAGCTCCGGTTCTGGCACGACACCGGCTCCGATTCCCCCACGAGCATTCAACCTGAAAACCACCACTTGCCGGTAGTCGAGAACAAACTGACCTAACATCAGCTAACAGCAGCTACAGTTGGCTGCAGTTTACTTCACTGTCCATCATAAACTCTGTAAATCACAGAGAGTTGAGGTGAAGCAGCCGGAGGACATCAGAGAGAAAACCAGGAAACATTTTCTCCATAAAATACGATCCATTTTCACCAAAATCAGTGAAATAGTTGGTGATGTGTGACTTAGTGACAAAGTTACATAGTGATCACCTGATTACAAGTCAGTGTGCCATCAACATGATTTAAAATCTGTGATTTTATGGAAGAAATGTTACATAATGTTGCTTTAAAAGTTGATGGCTTAATTACTCATGTGCATGGCACATAAGATGCACTAAAAATGAAACGCAAGTGATACATTTTCGAGCTAAATCTCCTCCGGCAGCTGAAATATCATGAAAAATGTATTCTGCCTTATTAATAATGTGACACAGTGTTAACTGGCAGCAAACGTCACTCCACTTATAAATGACTCCCTTTAACTGAAGCTGTGCTGTAATTTTCAACAAATAATTATCGCGTACAGTTAAAGTTCATGCCAGAATGTGACCCTGAGGGATGTGTTATTAATAGTGCTCCTTACGGCCTGTGTGGTTTTGGGGAGACATTTTCATTTGTGCACTGTGATGCCCCTCTAATGACAGCGGGGGCACGGCGCCCTCACCTCGGCCTGAATTTCATCAGCTCATATAGCCCAAGGGTATCTGGTGGTCAAACAAAAAAATCTACCTGGAGTAAAAAAAGATTCGGCCAGACGGCGCTTCTACCCCCAGCTGAAAAATACCATTAAAAGGCTGTAATGAAAGTCTCTGTGTAATTATGTCAGAAACCTTTCTTCATGTTTAATTGAGAGGATGCATCACCAGCATGAGTGTTTTCCTCTTTTCTCTCCTCTCTGTTTTGCAGAAACGAGGACTTGCTCATTATTGGTCCATTCAATGCAAGGGGTGTTATAGTGTCAAATGAGATTTGTCTCACCATTACAAGAAGTAATTGGTCGAGGCTCTCTCTGTAATTTACTCTCAGCCAGCGCTATGTTGCTTTATGGTGAATAATTGCTCCCGTCTGGCTCACTACTGTTATGGGCAACATGAGTGTGGAGCCCCTGCAGCTAAGAGAGAGGACAATGATCCACGAACCACACGGCTGCAACTCTCATCTGTTCTAATCTGCGCTGATGTCTTGTTGAGGCTAAATATCTTTTGGGGGGAAATTACAGGACAAGAGAGCTCGCAGATATATGAGAAGAGTAAATATTTGATGATGCTTCTTTCTAATGTGCCAGAATTTTTATCACCCTGCGAAAGTTTGTATCAAAACTCAAACTTAAACCACATCCTAGCTCTCTTGGTGATAAACAATGACGGTGAATGATCCCACAGTCTAATTTAATGGCCATAATGTGTTCATAAGACACGCTCATGGCACTATGGGTAATGCATGCGCACAGACATTTTAATAATCCAGTGCTGTGGTACTTTTTCCCCCCACAGAGCCTTCTTAAATCACCTCACTGTATACTGATGAGCTGATGTGAGTCTTTCCATTCATATGAAAAATATTAAACCCTGAGTGCTTTACGCAGTTTTTTCTTTGTCTGGTGGATCGTCATTAATCACCATTTGGGTTTATTACAGTCAATCATGAAGTCGCATAATATCTGAACCCAAAAATAAGATGAGATTTTTCCTCTTAATGTCCACAAAAACTGCCAAAGCTTCAAGTTTCTTAATGTGTCTGTATTTAATTGTTATGTAATTTAATGCATTTGACTTTTTCTTTTTCAGCTTTATTTAGATTTGACATTTACACACACTTCATCATGTATAAAGCAAAGAAAGCATATTCAAATTAAAGTCATATAAGACCTGGAACTCAATGATTTGTCAAATTTCTTAATACCTAGGGGAAATTATGCAGCTCATGAAGCAACATGTAGCCCTGATTAAGTTATTTCAGGACCGTCATTATGTTTCTGTAGTTTATACAGACGAATCCCAATCAATTAATCCACCTGAGAATCATTAAGAATGTTACAGATGTTTAGTATGAAAGCAGATCAGCAGTAGTCGTAATTCTTGTCCACTTACAGGGAAACTGGGGGGATGGTTTTGATGTTCCTCTGTTCAGAACAGAAGAGCAGTATTCTGAATAAGTTCTTGAAAAAACATCAGTCCTCCTGTGCAGATGGCAATTTCACTGATCTGACAATCAACCGGTCTGTAAAAGTGAAGAAATGGTTCAATAGTGCAACTGAGGGTGTGATCACACTGTTTTATTTTCTGTTGTTTTAGTTATATAAGCCTGTCATGTTTGAGATTTTGTTGATTTAGATATCTTTCCAAGCACCAGAGTCCTCAAAAGTCCACTTGAGGCCCTCCATGTTAAAATGTCCAACTTCACAGTAGAAATAAAATCATGACAACTATACTAAGTCTGAATTTTTACACAACTCACCTGTTCAAAGTTATGCATAACTGATTGACAGATAGGTGCCATTACAGGTGCTTTGTTTGAGCAACCAGACTTCATTCAGCCTCAGGTCTGCCAACGATCCATGTCTTTTCAGATCAGCTGGGAGGCAGCAGATACTGTGTCCATGTTTTTTACTGTCTGTGATGACAACATCACGTCACTTCCTCCTTTGAGCCTGACATACAGGAGTCATTATTACTCTGGCCAGTAGAGGGCTTTGTCATTTGAACGTACGATACGTAGTTTTTGCAGATTTGCTGACGTCTGATGTCGTTTTTTCTCAATCATTTCCTCTCATTTGTAATAAACCCGATTCCTGATTCCTTTCCAGATTCTACAGCTACATTTTAGAGTAATGCAAACAGTAAAAGTGCAAGTATTCAGCCTTGTATCACTTTACTGTCTATATCCAATTCCTGTCTGTATGAGTTTCTATAGAGCAGAGCAGAAATCTGCAGCTCACCTGGCTACGGGCCCAGGGGAAACAGCCCTCATGGTATATTGATGGACTTGGCTCAGATCAGAGTCCTTCACTGTCTGCTAGCGTTGTCCTGGTTATACATGCCTCACAAATTTTTAGCTTAGGAGGATAGGATTTGAATAAAAATGTCATAAATGATTTAGCGGTAAAAACGTTCCCGTCCCGATGACGCGCGCTCTTCTCTGTGTGAAATAATCTGGCAGGCTTTTTCACAATGAGGTTCACCTCTGGTATGACCTTACTGAATTTCAGAAACAGTACAGTAAAGCGTCACCTGGAGACTAATGACTTATTTTTATTTAAATTTCAAAAACATATACACTGTAAGGGGGAACTGACACGTTAAAAATGGGCTTTGCACAACCTGCTAAATTATATTTTAAGGAGTTATCAACCTGTAATGAAAGTAAACTACAAACATCCATGCCATTTTAGAGACTCCCAATCAGTTCCAGATGAACTTTGAACAGGTTAAATGTGAAGGGCACAAATTGTTTGCATGACTAGAGCTCATTTCTTTGTTTGATAGATAGTTTTTGGAAGACTCCTTAGTGCCGAACAGGGCAGCGGGCACACGCCTGAGACGTGGCATTCAGTGTCGAGAGAAAACACTGACGCTGTGCCTCGGCTCATTAGTTTGTGTCTCATTGTTAAATGTTCAAAAACTCGCTTAAAATCTTTGAATCCGAGGAGGTCAAAGGATTTGCAAATAGCAGATTTGCTAATTGTCTAAATGTGACATCAAATTATGCTGCAGTGTTGTTCTCGGGGGTAATTAGATGAAATTATGCTAATAGAAGCCTTCCTCTGATTTCAAGAGATTTAATTAAAGATACGACTAATTGGGCAAAGATCGAGGCTTATTAATGTTAAACAGTTCCTGGAAAAAGTAACAGGTTGAATGTTTTCTTCACCTTCTACTCATGATTTAAAATAAGAATAAAACATTTAAGGTGCATTGAAGGCAGAGCTGTACATCTCCCCACATCTGTTAATCTCTGAGACACCTTGACACCTTTATGAGCGACATATCTGTTCACACGCTCGATGTGTTCATGACGGCCCCCAGAGATGCCTTGATATAACTTACTATATGGATCAGGTGCTCGTGCAGCCAGAGGGGCTACGGTGAATTTCCCTGATAGAGATGGAGGATGGGGGAGGGTGTGAGTGTGTGTGAGGAGAGCCATGACAGTGAGAGGCGCTGGGTAATTTGCTCATGTCCATTCATTACCTTCATTAAAGTTTTAGGGTGAAGACACATGCTCGGTATGTGATTTATTCTGTCGATCATGGCAATGATAGGATGGTCGATTACGCTCCCTCCTCCAATCAGATTCTGCTGTGAACATCAAAATACGTCAGGAATCATCTGCATCACTTTAACTTGAGTGGAAATCATCATGATCTGCGCTTACTCATAAGTTATAGAGCCTATTTTTCACTTCGTGCATGTTTGCTTTAGAAGGTAACATTCATTACTCTGCTCAGTAAATGTTATTAAATATGTCTGACATTGTAAATGTCATAATCAGGTTAAATATTTGTCTAGACGATTGAGCGCTACTGAGGTAAACCTGCTCTCCCACCTGTCAGACCACATAAAAAAACAGAAACAGAAGATTTTTGGGTTATTGGAAAAGAAAAAGTTAATAATATACAGCCATGCTTGTGGCTCTGTAACTTAGGCACAGTGGTAATTTGAGCTAATGTCGCTGTTTACCATGTTCATCTTAGATTAAGGATTTCGAAAACCTCCTTCAGAAAAAATGTGTTTAACGACGCCTAGCTGGGCTGGCTGGGCTTCTTGCTGTTGGACTAGTAAGTAATATTACCCTGCTGTGTATGTCTTGTGTTGTTGACCTTGACTGATGTTGTCAACTCACCAGTTTTTGAACAACAAGTAATATAATCATAAGTAATACACGTGTTTATATTTACCACAGTGGTATTGCACTCTGAAACTGGGGGAGCAGAGGCTGGTGTGTCTGTCTTGAACACAATACAACAAGAAAACACTGCGAACAATGTTCTATTAATGCCATATTTTCCGACATTAATTTACAGTAGTGCTGCTGAGGCCTGGTGGCCTTGAGGCTGAGCCAGATGTCAGGCTGAGGAGCGTGATTGGAATTAAGGCCCTGTTGGTGGAAACCCCCTGCAGCGACAGCCACAGGAGGCTAAATGGTCTTTGTCATTTAACACATTGTCGGCTGCGGTGAACGGACATGTTTCCTCATGTGCTTTGACTTCCAGGTTCGCATGAAAGAGCAGAGAACAGCGTGAGAAGAGGCAATATTTCCATACATTCAAATCTGTGCAATTAGATGATGTGTACACATACACCTGATCTTATTATGCAGCCTTCGTTAGCAGGGGAGTAGCTGCATTAATTAGTTTGCTTGCACAAGTAAGTGATTCTCTATAACAATAAATATTCATGACTAACATAAGCAACACTTGCAATTATCTGACTGGTGCATGAAAACATGTTACAAAAAACATTACCTTTTTACCCAACTGAGGGCTGTGAGCTCAGAGCAGCAGAGGAGTGTTAGTGTTTGGGAACACTAGGAAGACGAGGTTTTCAGGACCGAGATGTGGGGGGACGCTGACAGGGAGCAGAGCTGGTGTCGTGCCAGAACCGGAGCTGGGCAAGCAGGCAATGTAATCGAGCTCAGCAGCCTCTGACGTTGATGGAGAAAGCTAAAGAAAGAGAGAAAAGGAGAAAGTGACCAAGCAAGAAGCTGTCAGATTGCTTCATGTAAGTATTTTTAAGACATCCTCTGGCGTTGTACACATCAATGATGCTTTGTGGTTTTTTTAATGTTTTCTTTCAATTCTTTTCTCAGTGACCTAAACCAAAATCCACTCTTCCTGTGTGTCTTCCTCTCTGTATTATCATTACAAGTATGAACTGTAATGCACATACCACACGTGAGCTTTCAGAGCTGTTCAGCTTTGACCTGCTGGCATTTCTAAAGGCAAAGGAGGACAGATCAACTCTCCCTGCAGCCTCCCTGCTGGGCAACAAGGATCTCACTGAGTCATGTGTATGTGTGTGTGTGTGCGTATGCATGTGTGTGTGTGTACCGTAGTTCCCCTCATTGTCACCAGTTTCCACAGAGCCTGTCATCCTCAATCAACTCACTGTGACAGAGATCATTAAATGTTTGATAACTGAAGCCAAAGATCGGGAAACAGTCTGTCTGTAATGATAGTACTCTACATGTCAAATTATACAGAGGAATCATTACATATTTTCTCCACCTTCTGCTAAGAATTTACAATGCAAGGCCTTTCGTGGTGAGTAACCTCAAACCTTCAGTTCTGTACAGTAATAATAAAATACACAAAGTGCCAAACTTCATACATTTTCATTACATTTGCTTGGTTTTCTTTTGTTGTGTAAAGTGGATAAACACAAAAAGGCAAAAACTATTGTACTGATGTGTGTAGTTATAATTTTAGTAACTTAAGTAACAGCAATTTTATTTATTTCACTTCATGGAAACGCATTGTATTATACATTAAAATACTGGACTTACCGGACTGGGGGAGTGTCCAGGGTGGGGAGGAGGACGCTAAATCTCAAAAACACAAATTTCTTTGCGATGTTGCTTCAAAGTAGTTTAACCTACTTTAGATATAAGGATGAAGCAGTTTTTCAGAGTCAGCTCGAGCTACGAATGCTCTAAGTTTTGATGTATTATATGTATATACTAAAATACAGTTCTAGTCATGCTGGTAATGTGATTTTCAGAATTGAGATCAGTATCCAAAATAAAGCTAAAAAGGCTCATAAATCAATTAATCTTTATCGACACAGGCAGAACTGCATAGTGAAATCTAATCTAAACACTTATTTCACTTATTTACACTGTGCGATCAACATTCACACTTCTCAATGATAAATTAAAGCAAAAAAAAGTTGTCAGTCTCCACTTTAAACCCGAGTTAGAGCAGAAAAGAAATATCGATTCTTGAAAATCTGATACTTACATGCTATTTCATCTACTGTTGTGTTATTTCATCACAGAATGTGTCAATAAACCCATCCAGGCTGTTTCTTTCTCTCTTTTCATCATTTCATCATTTACTGCAAACATATTCGAACACTGTGAGAGTTTAGACTGAAGTTCATATTCCCAGAGATGACATGACACCAGTAAATGTTCTTTTGATGCTCTGTGAAGAGGCTGCAGATTAGTTTTTTGTTTTGGTTTGATTTTTTACATGAAAAAAGAATCAAGAATTCAAACCATCATTATGGTTTTCTATATAAAAGATACTTACTGACATAAATGATAAACTATAACATTTCTCGAGCTACAAATGAGTTAATTGGGTTTTAAAAAGGCTGAAGGATGTGTGGGTGCCTGATTATGTGTATCGTTGGATGTCAGCCTGTTCTCTGAGAAACAAAAGTTCAAATGACACCGTCGTTTATGAATGGATTTTTTATTTTTTTTGGATTCAAGCACTAAAGAGATAAGTGCTCATCTACGAATACTGCCATGCATCACGCCACCGCACAACTTCTTGAACATTTAATGAGGAAACCATTCAGCCTCCTTAAAACAGAGAGACAACAGAGATACTTTTAATTTGAACTTGATTTGTTTTTAAGTGGCACCGTAGCACTACTTTAGATTAGTGTTACATTAACAGATCATTAATTATGCAGAGGTGGTGCTAAGTGAGTTTCTTTCCTTATAATATATGTATTTTACGTTCAGACGGTTCTCTGAAACGCTTGGCCAATGACTCCCACATTAAAATGAGTCAACCTGTGCTCTAAAAGTAATTACAATCATCTTCTTTCACCACCTCCATTTGGCTAAACTTTCAATAAAGACAAACACAGAGGTCAAACAGAAAATAAACGGATATTTTGAATATAAACTGACGGAAAACACAATGATCAGCAGTCACATTAAAATGTATGAAAAACATCCCCCTTGTGATCATTAATGCTTTCCTCGGTCAAGTATTTTGTTTCATTAAGCCGTGTCCACCTGCCACATTCGCCAGCTCATTAGCAGCTTGCTACTTCAACCTGTTACTTAAGCTTGCTGCAAGCGTAGCACAATGGCCTCATGGGAGAATAGGTGACCAGTCCGGCTCTGCAAAGGAGGTGTTGCTGCTTATGGATGAATACCAATTAGCATATATGTACATTCTTTCCATTTTAAACCTTGTATGTGAGCAAACATGGTAATGAACCACAAAACAGACTATACGATAATGCATGCTGTTAAATAACTCGAGTCTCTTGAAGAGATAAATATTAATATTTGTGTTAAAGAGCAACTCTCCCAGGAGTTTAGAAGTAAATCTACCTGCATACATTTTTAATACACATCATTACTATTCCAACCTTCCTCCAGAGCTGACTAACCTCTTCCTTGAGATTCAACATGTTGCGCCTCTCAAACAAGACATTAGAAGCAACCAATTAGTAAAGAAGTAGATTGCAATGATTTCCATCAAGACTGGGCTTTTTAAAAGAAAAGAAGACGCCGCACAGCCAATTAACGTTCATTTACTGATGTAATGACAGCATCATCCCACTAAACCCACACACTCATCCATTCAGTCAAGGCCGACTGCTCTCTATTGATCAGACCGCTGAAGAATGTTGTGCATTATGGGACTGTGCTTTCACTATTCATCTCGGCTGAATGGATGTATTACAGCAACAAACCGCAGAAAAACAGTGTGGGGAAATATAGTGAAAAGGTGTGTGGTGGAGGTGACGCTGAGGTCTGTCTGATTCTGAGAAACAGCTTCAAATTGTATAAAGAAACTTGCGTATCTCCTTCATAGCAAAAGTGCAGTATAACTACATACTTGTAGAAGTCTTTACAGCCTTGATGACTACACAAACTTCCTGGATAAATGATAAAGAGACAGCCACAGCTTGCCTTAGCTCATGCTAAATTCATCTGATGATTTCTTCCCCCTCACATGAATTTCATATAATATGTAAATGAGGTTTGACATATTTTTAAATGACCTCTCAAAAAACCTTTTTAATAATTGTAGCGCACAATTTTATTTCCATGTCTCATCTGTTTTATTATTGTTGTTATTGTTTTTATACAGTCTGATCTGCAACTTTCTGACCCAAACAGCTGGTCTGCAGTGTAATACAGCACATGCCTAACTATCTGTTCTATGGTAAGTGCCAAACATAAAGGCTGTCTGACAGCGAGGTAAAGCAGTGAAAATATTCTTAATATATCATACACTTATTTGAGGTGGCTAAAATACATTTTTTTGCAGCTGTGCCAGGACTTCTATGTACTTCTCCAAATAGGAGACGCACTGACAGCCGTCTACTGTAGGTTATACAATGATGCACCACATACAAGCCCACTTCAAATCCCCAAACAGTGTAAAGCATTTTGCAACTTTGCCTAGTGCAGTATAAATAAAGTTTATTATTATTCCTTGTATTATTTTATATCTTAGGTTGGACTGGATGTGCAGACTCATTTCTTTTCTCAGAAATGTTTTCCATGAGGACTTAATACTGAGTAATAGAGACACTGCTTCCTGAAGTAACACACAAGACAAATAAAATGTAAAAATGGGACAATCTGAGTCAATTTACACTTGCTAAACCATGCAGGAGAAAATGAAGTGGCAGAAAACAATGCAAAGAGTCTTTAGCGTAACAAGTAATTAAAGTGAGCCAGAGGGACTGATTATAAACAAACTGGTGGCATCTAGAGCCTTTAAATTAAGTTGGGCGATCACTGAGATTGAGCTCAGGTTTGTTTCAAGATGATTAAAAAGCAACAGCTGAGCTCTCTGATCAAGGCTGGAGCTGCAGTGAATTCCCACGTTGTTCTGTTCCCAATCTGATCAACAACAACATCTACCTGCCAGAATAATAACACCTGATATTTCCACGGGAGAGTATTCATAATTAAATAATGAGGGGGAAAAATACAAGCTTGACTGTCGACATCACACCCCAGACTTATTTGGAAAAGTCTGAACTTCTGGTTTCTATGGTGACTACTATTCATCCTTTGATAATGCAACACTGATCTTGAAACGATGGGTCTGAATACCAACAGTTGGCACCGAAAGAATGCACTGAATGGAAATCATATAAAGGTGACTAAACATGATTCAGCCCAAATCAATAAAAGCACAAGGTCAGCCTTTTGTTTGGTGTTGTGAAAGAAAAAAGTCGATGTGCATACATCTTGGTATTCGTAAACAAGACTCCCAGCAGATTTCTATGGATCATTGACGTACATCACACAGTGACAGACCTCCGGGTGAAATTGAGCGGGATGTTCCAGGTGTTACTACAGGAAGATGGACAGGAGGATACAACCTCAGATGTAGACAGATGTGACTCTAAAGTACTGTTTCTCTGAGGGGCCTTTGATGCTTCCTGTGCCACAGCTGACATCACTGCATTTTAGTGGCAAATTCAGTGCATAAGATTAAAGGCTGAGACATGACGCAACATCAACAGGATGCAGTGAGTGAGTGGTATGCACTCTCAGGAAATGTAAATCTAAAGCTAAACAAATCTACGGGTGACAAAGGTCTGACACACAGAGATAGACAAAAAGACAATCCATTTTGATTTTTAGTTATATTTTTAGTTATTTTATTCCTATTTTTTATCTTAATGAACATTTTTAGATGAAATAATAATTGGCTACTAAATCACAAAAAGTTAAGTCAGAAAAAAATAACTGGATGTGTAAATTCAAATTTTTTTGGATTAGTTTAGGAGATTTACAACTAATTGAGCACTAACTTAAACCTAAAGTATAACTAACAGCAAACATAAAGCTAAAGTAAAGCAGTCATAGACCTAACAACAACTAACATACAGATAAAATAGAGCTCACATTACAGCTAACGTACAAATAAAATAGAGCAACACAGAGATAATTACAGCTAGTATAAAGCTAAAGTAGAGCTATCATGGCACTAACTACGCTAACATGAAGATAAAATAGAGCTAATTACAGCTAACATAAAAGCTAAAGTAGAGCTCTCATAGAGCTAACTACAGCTAACATAAATATAAAATAGAGTAACACAGAGATAATTACAGCTAACATAAAAGCTAAAGTAGAGCTCTCATGGCACTAACTATGCTAACATGAAGATAAAATAGAGCTCTCATAGAGCTAATTACAGCTAACATAAATATAAAATAGAGCTATTATAAAGCTAAGTACGCTAACATACAGCTAAAGTAGAACTATCATAGAGCTAAATACAGCTAACATGAAGCTAATGTGGATCTATTATAAAGCTAAGTACGCTAACATAAAGCTAAAGTAGATCTATTATAGAGTTAATTACAGCTGATATAAAGCTAAAGTATAACTATCATAGAGCTAACTACAGCTAACTTAAAGATAAAGCGGCCATTTATATTGGAGCTATGACATGCAGAAGTTGTGCACTAACTACAGAGGTGAATGAGGGGAAAGCATCATTTCCAATAAGGCATGTAGGGGGTGTAGGTTTGTTAGTGGCCGTTCTCACTGCTCTTCAAGCTGCTAACTTGGACTTAGAGATCCCCAGATGACTGGAATGCACTGAGATCTCAGATTGTCTGGTATCATGAGACAAATTTATAAGTGTAAACCTGCAGCAGGCATTAGGTGCAATATGTGTCAGTCTGCAGTCAAGGGTCGTACTATGATGCTTTTCAGTCTCCATATTGTTGTCATTATTGTTGTAGATGACTTAAATGAGTGTCAGTTCATCCAAATTACAAAGTTTTCCTTCTGCCATCAACCCAAAATACAATGAAGACAGATATGATTCAGTTTCCAATGCTTGCATGCTCTTTATCTAGAAACAATGTTCCAGTTATTCCAACAAACACATATACGGCATCATTAAAAACATTTCCAGGGAAGTAAGGAAATAAATGAGTTGGGTTTCCCATGTTTCCTATGTTCAGGGGACGAGATTGTGACATTTTCATTCCATAAAATAATAGTGTTCTTTTCAAAACAAGGATTTCTCATTTCATATTCGAGCTCTTTAATTGGAATTAGGTGATAATGAACAGGCTGCTTGTTAGTTCTTGTCACAATGAACCTGTTGTGTACTGAGAGTCTCCAAGAAACACACAACCTCCCTCAGCATCATCTGGAAGTATTGACGTGTTTCCATAGAAACTCTGAGCTACTTTCCACTGAAATGAAAACATTTCTGAGAGAAGACACCCATTAACAAAACCTTAAAGATTTAACACAAAGAGAATTTTTAACACAAAGGTTCAAGGATTCCTGCTGTTGTACTTGGCTGTGAAGATAAATTCAGACACTTTGGTCAACATCATCACTGCTCTCATCATCACCATCATCAGGAACGAGACAAAGTTTCTCACACATACTTTAACTATGACTTGTCAGACATAACACTCTGCTGCTAAAAATTAACACTTTGTTTTTTTTAATCACCTCAATTGGATTTTCCATTTTCATCTTGCCCCCAAAGACAGGAGAGGTTCCTGTAGTAGAGTAGTATACTGTAGCTTCATATTATGAAGTTGTTTGATATTGGATATCATAAACCAATTAATAATCAATTTGTGAAATAATTACAAAAGTATTAACTGCCTAAATCTGGTAATAGCTGTTGAAGCAGGGGGTATGAAACAACATAACGTTATGAAATAAAAAGTACTATGAAATCAAAGTGTCCTTGAGAAAATTTCATTGTGAAATATATAATATATTATGAAAATAATGATTGAGCTTTAACTCACAAATTAAAAAAATGTTTATTTATATAATGTACTTTGGGTGGGAATTTGAATAAAGCATAAGGCGGGCTTTAAGAAAAGTTTTTTCAGGGTTTTTTCCAGCCTCATGAGACTAGTGGCATAAATAGCACAAGTTCAATGTTAAGTCACTGCGGACTTTTTCCATATTAAACCAAGACCGTGATCTTTTTTCAACCTTAACCAATGTCACCTCAACGTCCCTGGCTTGGGTCTCTGTGTGTCTTTTACTGTAGGATACCATCAATTCTGAATTAGGTGTTGGCTGCGGTCCTTTAAAATCATAGGCAGTACAAAGAATCTACGTTGTATTTGCGACGTCACCCACAGGTTTCTGAAGAATCGTTGTGAAGCTGAGTGTGGCAACTCTGGCCACCACCATTTTGGCAGTCCTGCCTCTTCTGCCTCCTGGCTAACCTAAAAATTGGCAAAGACGTGGATCATCGAAGGACCTGAGGCAGGCTGAAAGAAGCCTGGGTGCTCAAATAAGCCATCGGTAGCAGCACCAACGTGTCCATGCTGTTCGTTATGCATAACTTTAAGCCTTAATATAATTTGAACAGGTGAGTGAGCTGTAAGCATGTTTATTCTTGCTGTGAAGTTGGACATTTGAACATGGGGACTTATGGAGACTGACTTGTTCTGTAGCCAGCCTCAAATGGACATTTGAGGAACTGCAGTTTTTGGCACTTCTGTGCTGGTTTCACTTCACAGCCACAGAGGTTTACACTTGTTTTTTGCTCAGGTTGATGTACATAATGGGAGTGGGGATGATGTTAAGGATGTCTGACAACATTTTTATACATTGTTTTATCTCATTTGGGACATAGTGATATGTTTGCAGCCCAATGAGGGAGGGAGATATACCTGATCATTCCTTATTGTAGGTGCCTGAACAGCTTTATACTCTTTATCAGGGATCAGACGCATCCCCACACACATCTCCAGCCTCTGTAAATGTCTCAGTGGAGCAGTCATAAAACAGCAGATTCAGACCCACTGACTGTGCTGAGATCAAACTGTAAATAAAGTACTCCTGCAGTGCTTCAAAGCTGCCATGAACCGTGTTGTTTTCTCCCCTCACCTTTTACGCAGCAGCTTAATTGCTGGGAAAAAGTGTTATCTCTAAATATGCTGTCTTATTGTGCACTGTTTGGTATTCTCTGTGTCTCTTGTTTATTTCTCACCTATCATCCTAAACTGGCTATGCTGATTAAATTCAGATTTTGGAAAAAGGAAAACTCACCAAAATTTGATTAATAAAGTGAGAAATTAACTTTGTCTCAATCAGAAAAGAAAATTCTATATAATGTTTTCAGTTTGTGCTTCCTTGTGGTGATGAGTGCCTACATCATGTTCAGCTACATGTAAATCTTAATGTCCTTGTACCAATCCCTTATCTGATTACCTGTTCATACACATGATCAAAGGCCAATAATCTGACCTCTGCTTGCATATTTTATCCTTGTTTGTGCTTCCTCTTTGAGGCCTTTGAAGGGAGAACGCCCCTCATACATTATTCATGAGGCCAGCTCCCCATTGATTCAGCTGCTGTTTAATCACAGCAGCGGTGCAATATTTTCCCACGTCAAAGTCACCGTCACTACTCCCTCAGCCTCAGCTGTCCTGCTCCACCCTCCGCGAGCAATGACAAGTGAGAGTTTCAGGGCCCGGAGCAACTTGAGCAACTAATATTAAATAATCAGTTTGTGAAGGACCTGAGAGTCCTTATTGTAAAGGCAAGGGCAGGCATACAAACCTGTGGCTTCATACATATTTTCTGTTTTTCTGTTATTTGCGTATTTTTTGTGGCCCCAAGGCCAGATTACCAACAGGGCAAACAGGAAACACCCCAAGGCCCTTAAACCCTTGACTGCCCTGAAGGCCAAAGATGTGTAATTTAATTAATTATGCAATAAGTTCCACTGAAATAGTGCTCTGAGGTGGATCTTCTGTACAACAGTGTGTAATTTGATTGGACAATAGTCATTCCATGAGTGTATTTTGAATCAAACTAATGTTCCCTGCGCTCTCTGGGGAAAAAATATTACACCAAACTCCCCTTAAGAAATATGACATTTGAATAATTCATTACGTGTCTGTAAAAACACAAGAAAGCCCCTAGAAACACAAGTTAAGGACGTCATATGTCGACAGTCTTCTTGTCAATTTGGACATCAATATTCATAAAGGTAAACTGTGTTTCTGTAAAAACCTTTTGGAGTTTGTTGCGTCAACAACTCGCTACCAGTCTGTAGTCAAGCTGCACTATTTCAGTGGGAGACAACCGTTAGGATGATGTGAACTGCTTCAAAAATTAATATTTCTCACTAAAATAAGAGCTGGTTGGCGGATCGGATACATACTGAATTAAACACCAACTCAAAACACTGTTAATGTTCCATCTGTCATGTGTGCGATAGTATATTAGGAGTTTTTTTGGCTGTTACCAAAGTAATTACCTGGTTTCCTGCTTCATGTTTGGTGTTTACGACAGCAGCGCACCCACCTTCTGATAATATTAAACATCGTGCCAATGACTGATGCTCATATTCTTATTATGCTTACATGGTGCGCAATCTTAAATTTTGCTTGATCACACAATAACTGGCTTACAGCAAACTTGGAGCTCTGGAGTACACCAGTTTATATAGAAACCAATCAGGATACTGGTTGGTGTATTCAACATCGTTTAGATGCTAAACAGCCAGAGATTTCCCTTCAGGATTGGGACCAGAAACAGTTAAAAAAGTTCCTGTTCGACTTGTTTCTTCTGCCCTCGAGAGGCCTAAAAAATCTGATTGCATGTTTAAACTTTATTTTATTTAACAAAGCTAAAATCTCTGAGATGAGATTATTTTCTGAACTGCTAAAATCTTCTTTTCTTTCATCCTCGACTGACTGAAGAAAATAAAAATATTCTTTTACGACCCTGAGAAATGTACTTCTGTGTGCTCCTTCCTGCCCCGACTGGGACATTGATAACAGCCTTGTAGGTGGCCATGACAGTATGGTGGTCACATATCCAATCACAGTGAACACAGTCGTAGCAGCATCATCGACCGCCTACAGCTTGGCTAATTGGCAAAGGCTTGGCTCCTTGAATATTTCATATCAGACATTAGTTATAAGATCAAAATGAGTCTCAATTTGCCTAATGACCCCCAAAAGGTTAAAGATGGGCTCACTACTGAGGCGCTCTCTGTGCAGCGAGGGAGTGTTCACATAGCTAATGACATTCAGAAGTCCGTCAGCAGCTTGGTGCGGTGGTCACTATCAGACCGATAAGAAGAAGAAACTCTACAGAGAAAAATAATTTCAGTCTAGATCAGCCAAGTGAGTGAAACGTGTCCTCTGTAATTTATCATACAGTAATTAAGCATCACAATATTTTTATGAATTCGCGAGATCTCGTGCATTCTCGCGACGCTTGGTGTTGCATCACTGATGTGACATCAGGACAGTGACTCTTTAAAAGGTTTTTATAGACGATATTAGCAAACCTATTTCCGCATCCACCACATACTCTCCTTTTAGGTCTGTTTTTGTCTCGACCAACTCCTTAGCCAAATATCCGGCACTTAAAATGCCTAATGTTCCACTCACCAGAGGGTTTTGCTGAAAATTAGGTTGATGGGAATCATGAGCCTGAGCCACAACTGTAAAAATGCATCCGGTAAAACAAAAACAAAGCTCTGTACGGGAACTGTAGAGTCATCACATGACCGTTTTGCAAGTCGCAACCTCCATGGCTGTGAAGTGAATTCAATACAGCCAAAAACTGCAGTTCCTTGAACGTCCACTTGAGGCTGGCTACAGAACGAGCCAGTCTTCATAAGTCCCCATGTTAAAATGTTCACAGCAGAAATAAACATGTTTACAGCCTGGTACAAAAAACAGCTGTGGTCTCTAGCTAATTTCCTTGTTCACAACAACTGTACTCCGTTTGAATTTTTATGTATTAAGTTCAAATTATTCTAAGGCTTAAAGTTATGCATGGACTCGTTGATTGACAGGTGGGTGCCTTGTTTGAGCACCCAGGAGTCAATTAGCCGGCCTCAGGTAAACACAGGAAAACAGTCATCAGAGCAGATTAAAGTACAGCACATTAGTAAATGTACTTACTTTCCACTGATAAGGTTGTGTGATCATCCATGTGATCGAATGAGCAAACACGTTTATTGGGTTCTCGATGACTCCCACACAGGACGCATATGCTGTGTAGTGTTCATTTATTACCAACAGGAAATTTGGACAAACAATGTGTGGCTAACAGGTGTAATATAAATGTAATTGCTTTTGTCTGAACACAGAACATGTTGAGGGCGTCCATCCTCATTAGTAATCACGGTAGGCACGAGGTCACAGGTAGGGCTTTGTCTGACATTTCCGATTGGATGCCCCTGTCATCCTCACGTCTCTTCTCTGAAGTGTAATCTATCATGCGCGACACGAAGTCCTAATACAGTTTACACAAATACCCAGTGATTAAAAAGAGAGTATCCTGTCAGTGTTGCCTCCAGCATTTCAGCGGAGATGAAAGAGTTTCATGACTACAATGTCAGTGTTTACTAAATATTTCATCTATTTGATGTGACCACTGAATAGTCATGTAGCGGGGTAAAATCTCTCAGGAGTAAAATGTATGACCAAATTAGCAGTTTGATTTCCATATCAAAAGCCATCGTAGTTTCACTGCTCAGGACTTGGGTGGGGTTGAAAACTGTACAAAGAAACAGGGGTATAAAAACTATGTGTCGTCTCTGTGATATGTGATATGATATGCAGCGTGATTATGAGATGACATGAACTTGAAGCCCTGTTGTCGTTGTTTCACCTCCGACATGTTACATCCTGGAAAATGAAACAGGTTTTATATTAAACTTAATGCATTTGGGATCACATCTTTTTTTTTCCATTCATACATTGTTCTTGTACTGTATGTGACTAAACATGTGCAGTGCAGCTTGATTTTCATGAAGTTGTCCCAACACTTTACAGGCCCATTCAATAGAGAATTTAATATCTGTCACTGTAAATGGTTATCAACTGAGCTCGGCTCAATATAATGGCATGCGGTCACTTAGTGAGAGCTTTATAAATGCTTAATAAGTGGTGTGAGCGACTGATTTACCATGGCTCGTGAAACATTAGCCTCACAGTATTGATTCCTGCTGGTCTTGTTGGCTGATTGACGTTCAGACGCTGTCAAAACACTAAATTGTTTTATCCAACACCTCTCATTAAAAGTAACTGCGACTTCAATAAGTATTGATTCATATTAAAGTGTATCATAAGTTCTGAATGTGTCGTTGAGAGTGGACGGTAACTTATACACTGTCAGTGCCTCAAAGTAAGTCAAGTAAGCAGGACCACAGCAACAGGCTCGAACAACCTCCGATCTAGACGTAACCATGATGCTCTAATGGTGCTAAATTGAATCTGAATTAAAACAACAACAGTACAATCAATGGAAAACACTAGAACATGGTGGATTAGTTCAACATTAATTAGCCATGTTATCTTAAAGAGCAACCTAAGTCTGTAACATGTTGTGGTTTTGGGTCTTTAGTATTTCCTGTTTTATGTTGGAGGACTCTTTCCTTGGGTGTCTTGTGTTACTTTACTTCCTGTCTTTGTCTTTTTGTTTTCTGTGTCACCTGAGTTTAATTAGTTGATTCGTTTTCTTGTATCTAGTCAATGTGTTTTCCCTCTTCCACTTGTCAGTTTGTCTGCGTCTGGTCCCCAGTCCTGTCTTGTTCGACCTTTGTGGATCTCAGTTTTTTTGTTTTTCTTTGTTGGACTTGTGCTAATGGGATTTTTTTTGGATTGTTAGATCAAGTTTTTTTTTTTTTACCTGACTCCTCAGCCATCTTTTGTTGTTTTGTGTTATCCTGCCTGTGGTGTCCTTCATTAAAGTTACCTTTTGTTCACTCACCTTCCTGTCTGAGTCTGAGTTTTTTATATTTTTTTTACAGAACATCACATAGTAATAAAAATCCAGAGCTGTACATGTTTGAACAGCTAGGCAGTGCTGGCCAGGCTTAAAGTAGTGATGATGTAGATTTAGTTTTCCATTGGGAACTCATGACTTAAGTTACACACAATCTTTTTAAAAAATTACCAATTTTTAAATCTTCGTATGCGCTGATATCTGTTTTTATACTGTCATCATAGTATAAAGTAAGTGTGGACACAGGTTACTAATCAATTAACAAGAATTTAACATGATTTAATGTACATTTTTCGGACGCTCTTACACAAGATGTAAATACAACAATTACATATTATCACCTTTAAAGGTCCAGTGCATAAATTTTGTGCAACTACACTGCTAGATGCCGCAACAACCTACACACCACACCTTTAAAGTAACATTGATATGGTGAACGTGTTAGCAAGCAGTTACTTATACATCCAGCAGATACAATGTAGGGTTATCATTCAGTTTTTTGATACAACTGGAGGTGTTAGAGCCAAAACAATGAGCTGAAAGATGCTAAAAAACGTTCTGTAGACCTGAGGGGAACTGCAGTCGGGTGCTAATTAATGGATTTGTCACTGTAGGCGATCCCTTTCACATTACATAGTCAAAATATATCAAAATATTGATTTGAGACCTTTCAAATAAATGGTGAATGTACTTATCGACACGCTTTCTATCTCTCCATCTCTTCTGCTGCATGCAAGATCTGACATGTTCCTATCAGACCAGTAACACTCACTTCTCACTTTTTCAGCTAAACACATCATATTTTCAAAATGTTGCCGTTGGTGTTTTGTAACAAAGGGAGAACGATTTTTATTCTCCTGGCATGCTGGAGCCATAATGAGTGTGTGAGTGTGTGCAGAGTATCAGACCTGTCATTGATTACTGACACTTTGTGGATGCGGAGGACCGGATCAGGCCAAAAGGATAAGAAGCTGAGCTATAGTCTGAGCACAGGCTGTCAGTGAACACAGCTGACCTTATAACAGGGAGACCTGCAGAGAAAGTGAAGCAGCCTCTGCAGCGCTTTGTTCAAGAACTTGATAGTAGCTGGAGGGGGAGGGGGGTTTATTTTGGTTTGTTTTCTCATGTCAGGAGCCACCCAGGGATGCGACTGAGCCTGGTTGTTTTTAATTGCGCTCAACACCTTGGTTAAGCTTTAATTACTTCACTGCAAAGCTCATTGTGTTGGTTTGCTGCTTCATCTTTTAACAAGTTGTTGGATTCAAAGATATGCTAATGATCTCATGTGGTTAAAATTAAAACCTGGGATACTCTTCTCTGCCTCATGACTAAAAAACACATGCTAAATGGCCTAGTTATCTCGTAGACTTCAGACAATAGTGATGCGTTCTGAGGCCCTGTAGCCATGGCTGCATGTGTTGACACAAGTTTCACTACTTTCTTGTCTCAAAGCTGCTCACGGCTCTGACTCATATACATTCACACACTGGCATACGTGGCAGCTTGTGCATGTGTGCGAGTGGTCCTCTTAACAACCTCTCCACTGTGCTCTCCAAAGACGGACCATCTCAAATTTCATAATCCCACTGTTTGCATGTATGAGCATGCCCCCGGTCAAGCATGAGAGAGCCCCACGCTCGCTGATTGTCCACACAAGTCTCTCAAAGAAAAAGCAATTTAGTTTTTTTTTTTATTTGATAGTCAGGAACGTGATGAATGAAGTGTGATGAGAAATAAGAAATACGAAGCTTTGATTAGACATGGAATTATATTCATGACAAGAGTGTCGCCAAGTATAAAAAAAATTGTAGATAATTATCAACATTTTCGTCGCATCCTGTTGAAACTTCGACGCCGTAGACTGCAGTGTGTTCACTGTGGTGATTTCATATCAACAAGTAACACGATGCTAAATCAAAGTTTGCATTAATTTATTTCATTACCAGTTGAAATCCATAACTTGCTGCCGGGTGTTGCCTCGAAGACGCTGAAGGCTTCACTAATGAGATTTAAAGATACACAACACAAAAAAAGGAAAACAAGAGATGCACGCCAAAAATCTAGAGAGAGCTTTGTGTCGGTCAGCATCAGTTCTTTTGAGGAAAACAAAAGCATGTGTGACTGAGCAAGGTAGCTGAAAATATAAACTTTACAGTAGTATTACCACCTTAAAAGTCTTTAACATACCAATAAGTCTGCACTTGTTCATTTAGATGATGAAGTTTGTTGCTGCAGTTCTTGAATTTGGCATTTTAGGAGAAAAGAGTAGGGAAGTTGAGACAAGAAGAGCCATACAGTATAGAGTTAACACAGCACAGGACGATTATCAATTTAAATATGAGGTCAATATTTACTTTTTAAGCCCAACACCTAAAATATAGATTCATAATTTGGAGTTAGTTTTAAAGAACAGTTAAACAGCAGCTAAAATATTCTTGTACTTGCTGATGTCAGGTGGTTTAACTTCTTGCTGCGTTGCTGTGATGTAGAAGTGTACTTGAAGGTGAAGTCAGTACACCATGACATCACTGTTGGGCGTGGTTAGAGATGCAACAACAGACATTTCTGACCACACCCAACCAACTTTAACCAGAAAGAACACGACTCTTTAATCACATCGTTTTAGTCAAACAAAATATTACCACAGTGGCAGAAGATCATGAAGCAGTCATATAAACTGTCAGTCACTACATTAACAAACAAATGCTGTTGTGCAGACAGGTGTGGCTTTAGTATATCAAATGCATTCATTATTTGTGAGAAAATTGAGCTAGAAATGTTGCTTAAAATCTAAAAAAAAACAGAACAACCCTAGTTTCTCACATTTTTATGCACAACGAGTGCACAGGCAGAGGCAGGCCAGCCAGCTGAAATGATTGGACAGGCTCATTAAAGGCCTGCCGCAGCAACAGATACCAGATTTTATTTACTGATTTATTCCTAAAAAGAGCGGAATGATGGGTATCTCCTTATTCTGACGCTTCAATGAAGTTCTATCAAACTCACATTCAAACCCAGAGATGCCACTATCATGGGTGTATTTAATGAAAATGCGTAGATGTCCTGGGAATCATTTTAAACACGGTGAAGGTGATATGATTGGTATCTTTGAAAACCTCAGGACATTATCTAGAGCCTAAAATGAAATACTTTGGGTGTGAGTCATGCTTAGAAAGATTAATATATATATATATTTCCACTCATAAAGGTGGAATTATTTATATTCACTTCATACTTCAATACTCAGTTTGCCTTCTAATCATGTTCAAAAAACTCCTCTTTAACTTTACAGCCCTAACCCTGAAGACAGAGAATCCGTTCACACTTTGTTCCCAATCATCCCTGTTTGAAGTCGAGGATCTGTTCCGCGCTTTGTTTTTCTGCCTTGTTAGCTTAACATGTGTTTAATTGCTCATATCGCATTCACACTCACTCCTGCATGCATTTGTTTGCTATCTCTCCATGTGGTGGTGAGTAGGTGGAAAATGCAAATGTCACAAGCAATATGGTGTAGCTCGGATAGCACTACATGCACGCACAGAGGCTTATACATATGTTGTGACATAACACCCACTGAACGGTACGCAACGAAAGTGTGGCACGAAAAGACGTATTGCTTTACTTTAACAATGAAACATACTCACCATCCATTCCTGACATTTTGTATCATAGTGTGATTGGAAAAACAAAACAAATCCAGAATGATGCCCTACACACCTTTAAACCACCTGCCAATTTCTTTTCTGGTCCTGGTCCGTTAACAAACACAAGAGCAGGGATGGACCCTGGGGGAGCAGAGAGCAGATGGGATTAATAAGGCTTTGAGCCTGGTGTTGACCTCAGGTTAGAGATTCAGAACATGTGAAATGAGAAAGGAAGCCCCATCACTCATGGGTGAAAGCAGGCCTGCAAGAGCAGAAAATAAGGAAACATTACTCAGGTGAAGTAATCTCCTTCATTACGTACACTTTTTAAGATTCATACTCCTTCCCTTTAGATAAGACTAAGCTGGCAAACTCTCAAAATGTACCTTATTATCTCACTGACGCCTTTAGTAAAGACATAATGCCAAAACTAACTAGTTTGTGAGGTGAGGTATGATTGTACAAGAAAAAGTGATGAAAGGAGACTGAGAGAAGTTTAAGCCTCACCTCTGGTAGATTGATCTCTACCAGACCGACTTTTTAAAAAATTATAAATGTTCAGCTCTGCTAATCTCATCTGAAAAACATTTTGACTGGCCGCTTAAGCCGGTGAGTACACATCATAAACAAAAAATTGAGCTTTCAACCAAGTAATCCCTTAGAATTAAGGGATACTTTGCAGTGAGTACCTCAGTATACAAGTTGCACATGTAGTTTATTTTCATGTTATAGCAGTCAAATGTTGGTGCTAATGCTCCACCTGTTTGCAATTCAGCGAGGAGGGAGAAAAAGCCGTAAAATGTTGCGATCGTCATGCTTAGCGGTCGTACCTGAATTGAGACGACACTTACCTGCCGAATTTAGCACACCATCCCAGCTAGTACACAGTGTACTCCTAACAGAAGATTTAAACTAAGACACAGCATGAGTCTTTCGGAAGTGAAGAGAGTGGGGAGAGGTTATTTTTGGAAATATAATCTGGGGTTTTGCAAGATCATTGAATATTGACGTTTTTGTCTGGCTCAAGCGTTACAAAAGTGGATAACTCTGAAAACACCAGACAGCGTTTTGGCATAGACGAAGAAGCTTTTAGAAAATAAAGTGTTTGCAGTCTGTCTCTGTCTTGGCAGACTGACCATGATGCTGTCAAGGAAAACATGAGTACCTTGAAGTATCTCATCTTACTCCATCGTTTTTTCAAACCTCCTGCTCCCCAGCTCCTTAGCTCTCTTTGCAGTGGCTCAGTCGTTCCTCTCTCTTTGGCGTGATGAGTACTGACTGTCTCTGTGTCCCGTCCTAATGCTCCAGATGCCACAACAAGACAGAAACAGCTGTTCCTGTTCGTACAAATGATAAAGGGAGAAATGTGTTGTGAATCAACACCACAGTAACACCACGCCGTTTGCGATGCACACTTTCATTTTGTTCACTTCTTCATTGAGTTTATGGTTCATTCACATCGTTTGCAGCATTCATAATGTTTCCGACAACTGCATTGTGTGAGCAGAAGCTAAATTTAGAGTGTTAATTAACCGAGCTCTCACTCCTGCTCTGGTTGTTCTTGCAGTTTGATTTGTTTGTGTCAGCCGGTGTAGACGCCTCCCTTGCGCTCACTCTGCTGGCGATCTTGCGCATTTAAATATCCGAATGTCTCGAATGTAATGCAGATCTATTATATCATAGTTTAAATTCGATCTGTCTGGATATTTCCCTCAGAAGTCTAAAACAAAACAAAAACTACAAAGACAGTTAATGTGAAATTACATTTATCCAAACAAAACTTAAAGTCTGTCTAATGTAAGTGATTAAATTTGTGTTCTAAATTTGTCTGACCAAAGAAGAAAGTGTTATTAACCACCCAGCCAAATTTTAATGATTAAAAATATCCACAAGTTTATGAAATTAGGTGTCAAAATCAGGTAAAAATGAATTCTCAGCTCGAGGACTGAATGTGCTGAAGCCACACCCAAACAATCATTTTGAAGCGACTGAAACGTGTCAGATAAGTTCAGAAAACGACATGACTAACTTTGAAACAGTCTGAGCGAGATTAATTAAACTGTATCTCTCTGTTAATGGTGCAGGGGTACGCTCAGGGTGGCCTTAGCGTGTCATCGAGCCACCCTTTAAGGACCGCCCACAAAATCCTGGACTCTTTTCACATGTTTTCAGTAACTATTTTCCAACATATTTAATGCATTTTGAAAGAAATCTCAGAATTTAATGTTTCTCCATGTCTACTGGATGTGTAAACAGGTAACATGTTAACCATATCGACTTCATGTGTTCATAATACCTCATTGTTCACAACTATTTGCCTTAAGTTTGTTTCCAAGAAATGTATTTTGTAAAGAGTCTAACTCAAACCAGGAAGGTGTGTGACGATTTCTGCTGCAGCTCTAACAATGCAATGATGCAGTTAGGATGTATGTTGGGCTGAAGATCTACTCTTGCTGTTAAATGAATACTCTCACTCCCTGTGCCCTGTGCTCTTTAATTATTTTTCAGTGAAACCCTCTCACACTGGGTCTCTCTGTCTGTCTCTGTCTCACGAAGCTGCAAGATGTGCTTTGTCACTACTTGATCTTTTCTCCCTCCCAGGAGATACCGAGCAGATAGTCTCAATGTCTGTCTCCATCTCAGTGTGCATGTTAGCAGCATCTGTTCCATCTCTGCTGGTTTATTGGTTGATGAATAAACAAACAGTCACCCGATTTGTCTTGGCTGTGTAATATCAGTGACAAATATGCCAACCCCTGAGATGCTTGTTATCATCTGTCAACAATGAATTGTTATAGGGACCATTAATTCATTCATTCATTCTCCCCCTATCCTTACTTTACTACATTTACCACAGCGTTCATGAAAGAAGCCATTGTTTTTCAAAAGACAATGTTATGTGGCTTGAAAGTTCATTGGCGCTAAATTTAAGCAAGCGACTCTGAAGCCAACGCAAAAGTTCCAAAACCGCAGTTCCTCCACTTGAGGCTAAATTAAATTAAAATTAAAGTTTTATACGCTGTATGGAAATAATACTACACCATTATGCTACACTGTAAAAAGAAATAGCAAAATAACTCAAATAAATGACTGGCACAGAAACAAAAAAAACTAAATTGGTATTAAAATAAATGTCAAAAACCTCAGGACAGCAGTGCAGCTTTGTCATTATTGTCATTTCACATAACTTTGTATGTAGTTTTAGAAAGCATATAATAATTTCATGAAACGTATAACAAGTAATTTTACAGAGTTGTGTATAGAATAAAAAAAAGGACTGTAAAAATCTACGTTTACCCTTTATATGTATTTACTTTACATGTATTGTTTTACTGATGGGTGATCTGTTTTTTAACTTCATCATTTACACCTGTTGATTGTTTTGTATGTTCAGTTTCTTTGTTTCATGATGTCCTTTAATTAATGGTATTGTTTCCTGTACTTTATTGATATATTTATTGTTTTACTGTCCACAAACCTACTGTAAAGTCCAGGAAGGTGCATTATTTTGTTTAAATGACAGTGGTATAGTGCTGCTAATGTGTTTTAATGCCCCTTTCTATCTCTGTGTGAGGGCTTTTTCTGCCAAAAGAAGAATGAAATATCTAAAATTCATATGCCATATGCTGATGGGGAAGTCTTCTGCATGCTGCAATCTGTGCAATATTTATTTATTGAGACAAACTCCCAGTCAGGAGTCAATAAGAGACAGATTACTACACAACAGTATGAATGAATACAGTCACTTGAATAGATCTGATACACGTATTAGAAATGTCTTTAAATATCTGCTTCATTTGATGTTATGGCTCAGGGTCATCACGGTAACTATTTTCTACAGGTGCTGTGCATAGTTAATTTGAGATGTTTTGAAACAAAAGTCTCAAAGGAGGCAGCCAGGTCAGGTAAACATTCATGCCCCTCCAGCCTACACACACTTACACACTAACACACACACTAACACACACACACACAGAAAAACACACCCATGTTTTGGTGAGGTGTTACTGATGGACAAAGCAGACACACTTTTACTCACCTCCCCGTCTTCCACTCAGCCCTCGAGAGACCGGGGGTGTTTCACTGTTCTGTCAGTTTTGTCCTGTTAATAGATGTTCATTAAAATCCAATTGCCATGTTTTGATGTGTTTTTTGTTTTCTGCATTTAACGAGCACAATTAAAATGTATTCCGTGATTCAATGCTATTGTCTCTGTGGACCTTTAGAGCATTTTGGCCAAAAAAACACTAATTAGTGTCAGATTTCCACTGTAGATTAATTTACTCTTTTTTACCCACACACAGACAGGCTCTGGTCTCTCTAATGAGGTCTGTCTCGCTCTGGAGGAGGAAAGAGGAGAGGAAGTACAGGTGGCAGCTCTCTAATTATGTCCCCAGTGGATGACTACATTACCCAGGTACCCCAGGCCTCTGACAGGTGGGTGGGTGGATTGGAGATGGACCGTCACTGGGATGAATGACAATATTAATTAATCATTTTCTTGCTTATTTCATTTAAGAGGAATGTTGGCCGGTGTTAATTACTGTCAGATTTTCATCAGAATGAGTCACTTTTGTTTTCTCGGCTCAGTAGATTTGAAATCACAGGAGAGGTTTCCAAGAACCTGTGCTGAGCCTTTTAATGGAAGTCTAAAGTTTTATTGTTTTTTCTGGCATGATAACACCCACCACATTAACTCTGATTTTTTGCTTCCAACTGATAATGTCAGGGGTATTGATAGGTTCAGTATCCAGTGTGGACGAGCACTGAAAATGGTTATGAAAATATCACTTGAGTTGCAAGGCAGCTGGGGACAGTCATTGTTAGGAGTTTACTGATATTTGAGCACTTTACCAAGTAATGAGAAATGCAGGAAAACGCAGTTGAGCCAGATCCATCTTTTGGAAAAAAACAAACTCAATCAAACTGCTCCACGGTCAGCCTGAAATGTCTCTGAAACTGAGACTATCCAGGTGGATTCATGGACTAAACTCTGACAGTCTACCTGTCGTGTTCTGACTTTGTTTATTTGATCCACCCAGCTTCTTAAATATGAGTCTGGCTGGCAATTTACGCTGCAAAAACAGTGACACAAAGAAGTTTAATTTGGTTTGTGTCCGATGTTTTGAGAGCTCCTTGTAAAAGGACAGACAGTTAATCTGCTACACCACATGAACAATACCTTTATGTAATGGCTTTATAAAAAAAAGGAGAGTATGTCTTGTATGTGTTATTCAGGGCTGTGACATGCAGCAGACGTTGATGATATCTAGTGAACGTTGCCTCTCATATGTCATGGAAAATGCCCTCCCAGAGGCCTTAAGCTTAGACACAATGTGTCTATAAATGTTTTAGCTTTTATCCTTGTTTGAAAATCATTAAAGTTTATATTTTATGGATAATTCAATTTTCAGTTTCGCCTGAAACACCTTGTTCTTGACTTTGAGTGTATTTCTCCTCTACTGGATTGCCATCTCTCAATAGTCCCTTCACTTCCTCATCCCTGGACTATCTTCTTGTTTGAGTAAACAGTAGTTGTCACTTCGAAATGGTCACGGGAGCAGACCAAAGCTTCTTTGGCAGTGATTTGTGTGGAGGGAGTTGGGTCCCATCTGTTCCCTGTCCACAGGGGATGTTGGGTTAGCCAGCCTCTCCACCACCACTACCCTCCCTTTTCCCATCTCCACTCCTCCTTAACACCCAGAGAGAGGATAATGAGAACAGGGAGAGGGTGCTCCGCACATCACCGGGCAGCATGCGTGTCTGAGCTCCCGCCTCGTCACGTCTTGTCCCCTCACCCCTGTCATATAGACTCAGAGCCTCAGCTGGTCGCATGAGAACAGAGCTACCAAGAGGTATTCTTCAAATGCAGATGAGCTATTTGTGTTGCTCTTCAATCGTTGTAGCACCTAAAGGGTCAGTCCACCTAAATTACAAAAGAGCTAACTGTAATTTCTCACTTACCTTAAGTGGTATATAATCATTAGGGTTGAGGTATTCTGAGATTTCTGCCTCCGCTCCTGAACAATGTTCGTGAATGAACAGATTTTTTTTTTGTCCTCATTAGAAAAAAAATACAGCATTTATTTAAAGACTCAAAACATTTTCCTTGACATGTAACCTCTTGTAGCCGTTCAAATAATGAGTGCAAAAGTGGAAATAATGTGACATTATAACGCTGTGAGACTAAGGAGGATGGATGGCTTAACTATTAGATTTTGACACCGGAACCTGATGTTAAGATATATTATTGTCTTTTCAAGGAAATTTGTCTGTACATAGCCTCACATAAATACATTTTACACCACAACATAACCACAGAAATAGACATCCGGTACAACATATTTTATATCCTACATCCCAAAAGCACCCACACACGCGACAGTTACCGAGATGTTTTGTTAAATGGCAGAGGGGACGACGTTTCGTCCTTTTCCAGGTGTCTTCTGTTAATATTTCATCCTACCCACAAAAAGTCAGCGTTGTTTTTGTTAACCACGATCACAGTCTTTCCCTGATGTTGATCAAGTAGTGGTCATGGTCATTGGGAACTACTTGTCCGATGTCTTCTGTGGCTTTAAATCTAGACGTTTTGTCTTGAGTTGGCGTCGACATTTCAAATGTTTGATGGAAAACCTTATACACATGAAGTCTGAAAGATGAGGGCAGGAAAGACAATACTGAGTTGCATTGTGGGAAGTGAAGTGTGACTCAGAATAAGAGACTAAAAATGAAGATTCAGCTTCTTGGTCATTCTTTCTTTAATCTGTCTCTCACAAGTCCCACAAATATATGAAATAGCAATACTCACACTGTTATTTATAACAGATTGAAAGGCATTGACAAAGCAATGCTAAAAGTCCTGCCAAAAAGTGCAGCAGATCATAAAATACTCAAATGTCTTAATTCATCTTCAATAAAACACTTATTATGCATTATAAACGTGCTGTAATTCAAAAGCAGAGCACAGGTAAACCGAGCTGGCTGAATTCATCAGCTGTGATTGGTCCTCTGCTTCTTCTGTCCATGATTTCACTCTGCACACCATTATTTCCTCTTTTGGATGCTGTCCAGCTATTCTCTGTTTTTAATGGTGTCAGCCTGACCTTCTTTTTGGGATTCTCCTGCCTCTCCTCATGTACGATGTCTACATTCCTCATCCTCGAACCCCTTGTATGCACAAATAACCAGAGCACACCCATGACACCATTGTTTCCAACCATGACTATCTAATATACATTATACATGACTGAAACAAGCTCACAAAATAAACCTAAAACAATGCAATGAGACACATTTAGCACTAATTGTTCTAACGACGGGCGCTCGACTCTCCTGTTCATGTCCAACCTTAACTCCATTATCAACGGCAAGGCTGTCCTACATGTTTCCACACAGCACATTGTTCTAATCGAAGCTATTTCATTATTTCAGATTGAAATCATCATAATCCAGGTTAATGGCCATCTGACACTATTGTGCACGTGCATCAGTCTGACTCAGATCACAGAGCTGAAAACGTTATCTCTCCAAAGCGACCCTGCTTCTATTCACTCCACAAACATGATGTAACAAAACATTTCGATGATACTAATCCATACGGGTGACATTTATTTCCCACAGGGTCACATTGGAAGACAGTTACAAACATATTTTCAGAATATTGTCTCATAGTTTGGAGGTCTTTTTTGCAATTTTCGAGCACTGCAAATTAAATGAAAGTATCCTGTATTTTAGTGCAAGAGCATGAAGACGATTTTCTCTCAACCTCAGCAAAAGTGCCTGCATTAGCTCGATACAGCGCCTGAGAAAATATGCTAAATATCCTAAATATTTTAGGAAATTGGATGAACCGATCTCTTGATCAGCATTTTCTCTCTGCGTTTCTTTGTTCACATTTACCTTGAGCGGTTACAAAGTACAGGCACAAAGCTTAATTTCACTTTGAGAGTCGGAGTAAACTGCTTACAAAGAGTGAGCTAAGATATCTTGCAGCTCTTTTACAGTAAAGTATGTATTTTGGATTGCTTCCTCCTTTCACTGTTAATCATTCAGTGGTACAAATACACGCAGGCCAAAACACAGCTTGAAATATTTAATTAAAAAGAAGAATCTGGCAAAGGGACGCAGCTCTTGAATTTAATATTTTTTGTTATCTTTATCCACTTCTTCTTCAGAGCCAACGACTTGGAGCAAGATGTCGAACTCACTTCTCTGTAAGTGTTATCATTTTTCTCTATAATAGAGAATCAATCAATTGTTTCTCCCCTGACAGCAGCTTAGATGAGCCTTTCTGTAAACACTGTCTGACTTGTGACTAAGAGGCCACCTCGATTTGTGCGCCGCCCCTCCCGGATGACGTCTTTCATCACCTCTCTCTTGCCTCTCTTGGCCCGTAGAGCTCTGACAAATGTTCATTCTTTATTCAGACTTAGACGGAGCATTAATTTATTTATTTCAGCTGGTTGAAACTGACGCACACTCTCATTGTCTGGCACGGCAGCAGCCCGCAGTGTTGCAGCAAGAGACCGGAGGCTTAAAATTTCACGACTTAACAGTGTGACCAGATGTTCTAGTGACCGTCTCACGTTTGCGGTGTAACAGATGAGCTCATCGTACTCTGTGCCGGCCAGAAGACGCTGGGACACACTCGGGGACACACCCACACATGCACACAAGCAGAGGAAAAGTCCTGATGAGCTCTTTGCTGGCTGAAAATGAAAATTCCCTTCACTGTGCCTGCGGAACACAATGTGCTGAGATTTGCATGTGTGAATGAAAGGCATACAAGGTGTATGCTGTCTGAATTCTCAATAATGTTGCATTATTCTTTTCACCCTGTGAAAGATTAGTGTTACACACGCAGAAGTCTCTGTAAATATGTTATGTCTAATTTTTCAATATTTCATCCAGCCCAGCTGCACATTCATGTTTGCAGTGTTAGGTTATTGCTTGCCCTCTCATAATCACGTTAAACAAGAGGCAAAATAGCCAGAAAACACCTTAGATTGTTTCCTTGAGGGTGCAGAGAGTGAACACGGACATGGATCATTAGAATACTGATTTATAGGAAGATGGACTGGGACTCTTTGCAGGATATTATTGCAGTTTATGAGTTTTATGCAACATTTCTGTTGTCTATTCTAATCTATTTTTTGTTGAAGAACAAAACTCTCAAGAGAAAGATGGAAATCTGTCATGAGTCCAGCTTCTCTGCACATTGTTCGTGCCTCCCAGTGCTGACACCTCCTCTCATTTCAGACCCTCTTAGACCAGGAGCAACTCTCGGCCCTTCCTCCATGTTAGCCACTCACCTGAGCATCACCTGCCTGCCCCTCGTTACCCCTAATTAATCACTCAAGCATTTCTTTCTCTTTGCCAGATTGTCTCATGTGTGCTGCACGGCTGCTAATGATGACGATCTCTGCCTGGTTCTGGTTTTTACCCGCATAGCTGATCATTTTTTTCTTTTTCAACTTGTTTGCTGATGCTTCCTGCAACAGTTATCAACACTACCGCTCAAAATTGAACTGTGACGCTTTATCTCCCACATGGAAAATTTATACATAAATGTTTAAATGGTTGGAATTTTACTTACTAACAAACTGGGTAAAAAACACTTAAAAGTCCAGCTAGAACTAGAAGGCTTTATTTATATAATATGCATAACTATGTTTTCATATAATCACCTGAAAATATGAATCATGATGTCATGGCTCCTCTTCCACAGAGTCACGTTTTTTATGGGTTTCGTGGCCACCATAGTTTCGAGAAGGTGAGGCGACAGGGTTGCAACCAGCAATCACACCACTAGATGCCACTAAATCCTACACACTGGTTCTTTTATCGACGACACAAGCTGTTTGAGTAGAGTAGTCCATCCTGCTTTAGAGAAGCACTCTTTACTGCTTGAGGATTGCACTCTTGCACTTTTCAATCCATGCATTTTTCTTCCTTGTCGAAACCTGGCACCTCTATGACCACAATGCAACTTGACCGCCTATACCGTTCCTGTTAGAGATTTCTGGCTTCACCACTCACAGCACAGACAATATATATTAATAATTGATTGACTTTAAAGGCCTTTCTATGCTTCCTACATGCAAATTGTTTTAGACGTGCTGTTATGTTTTGCAATTACAGACAAATTAAAGAACAAACCTGAAAAAATGAGTGAAGAAACATAATGAATGCAGATGCCATCCAGAGCACAAGGGATCGTGAATGAGCCTTTGCAGTCACCAGATCTCAGCCCAGCTAAACACCGGTGGGAGATTTTGAACTGGTGTCTCTCCACCCCCATTGTCAAAATGATGTTTCGGAAAACTTGTAGAATCAATGGCAAGGCACACTGAAGCTGGTCTGGCAGCTCACCTTGTTAAGATTTGTCACCCATGTTTTTATTAGTCGAGACGTCACTTATGCTCAATAGTTAATACGTTCACTGGAATACCCTTTTTAGCACACCGTGTGCTATTCACAGACCAGTGTAAATTTCTACATAATTTGCTCTAATGATTTAGTATTGGCTGAAAGCTCAGTATTAAGTGGGATTCTCTTTGGTGTGTAACAGTCTGTCCTTTACAGTATTTAATAAGACACGTAAAAGCCTCCTGTTCACATTTTAATTATGCCTCATGAATCTCGGGCTGTAATATTAATAGAACATTGTGTAGAAAGTGTCTGGAGTTATGTAAATTGCAGCAATAAAAGTGCTGCTGAAAAACTCTCTCGTGTTCACTATCTCTATGATTTTTTTTTTTTACGTGAGAAGTTCATGAATTATGCAACCGGGTCAGTGTGAACGGGGTGTAAATTTGTTTTTTTCCGCAAGTGTGAGAGCTGCTTTCACCACTACCTCCCCCTGGTTGTCACACACACCTACATCTACCTACACGCCTACTTACCTACACACACACACACACACACACAGTCACACACACAGTATAGGACGTAAACAAGCCCAGAGGTCAGAGGGGCAGTGGAGACACAGGAGAAATGGAGGAGTGAAGGTTTGAGTCACTCTCCACCTCCAGTCTCTCTGCGTCCTGCTGCTCCTTCGTACCTGATGGGGACACCTGACTGTTTGATGTGTGTCACAGTGGTACAGAGAACACCACACCCTGCAGTTCTGATCTGGTCTAATCATGGACCCACCGCTGCGCTCTCCCGCCGATCTGCATCCTGTCACCTGCAGGGGAAAAGGTCAATCCAGGTAACATCACGGCTCACAACGTAGGTAACTCACGATTATTTTGTGTACCGTCGCAAACAAACGTGGCTGCAGAGACACTCCTCCCACTTCCCTCTCAGTGCATGTTTCAAATCCACGGCTTCACACGGAGCGGGACGCCGCAGGCTTGAAGCCAAGAGGCAGCCACAGCAGTTTGCACAAGTGTCTTCATGAGCATTACCTCATCTGTTTATCTGTAGCTCAGCACATTTCTGTTTAGGTAAGGGGCTGATACAAGGCAGTGCTGGAAAAAGAGAAACTTTACTCAGTATAGAGGAGTCACCTGGTGCAAAATGTCAGTCTGTAATTTTTTAAATATTAAAAATACAAACTGCAAAATCTCTAAAATAAGTAAATTTATGGTTTTACAGCAGAAGATGCACAGTATAGATGAATATTTATATACAGTATATTGTCAGCTTCTACTATGTTCAAAATTAAGCATGAATAAATAAAATAATTAAATGCTAGTGTATAACGTGTACATTAAAATCAAGTGAGAAGGATGCAGCAACAGGAACTTTCATCCATCCATGTTACCTGATCCATAGATTAGGGGCATTTGGGGCAGTATGCTTGCCAGAATAATCATAGTTTATCAGTAAAATGTTTATTTAAGTTATAACCACACTTACAAAGGCCACTTTTTCTGCACGGCACATGCATTGAGAATAAAACACTACTGCTAAATATTTCCATATGAATTCCATTCATCTATCCAAGCGCCTTTTAGTCGATGATGTCCTTTTACTTCTTGTTAGGGATATCTTGGTGCTTCCAGGACAGCTGGGAGATGTGGTTCATATCAAGTCTTGACATCAAGGTCTTTTTAAACTGTTGAACTCCTCCCCCATCATGCAGATTGAGGTATACAGGTTAGAGCCGGGGCCAAACATTTCCCTGCACACGAGAGACGAACTCTTACAGCGTCAGTGTCTGATAGTCTGACTGAACCTCATCAGCATTCAGACTCGTCCTTATTTTCAATGAGAAGAAATCAGCTTTGATATACTCCATCAAAGAATAATAATATGATGTCATTTAATATTTATTTCACTCTATATGCCCACACATATTAGGCCAATGCCCCAGTGTGACTCTTTAAACACACTTGTTTACGAGGTGCTTCTCAACATAATACGACCACATGAAGTACTTTATTCAAACCCGGACGTTAGTTTCCACTTTTCCTGAGCTAAAAATCAACTCACGCTGCTTTTATCTTTTTCTCTGATAGAGTAATCATTTACTATTCTACTCCACTGTCATTATAAATGTCCTCGTAATCAGAGTTAATAGCACAATTGTTGCGCTGATCAAGGAGGTCCTTGTGTTTTTAATCCACTTTTTTTTTTTTTTAATGAAGGTCCTATTGTTAAATAAATGAAATAAAGTGCCTTTTTCTTCCTTTGGTCGTCTTTTATGACAAAAGAAATGTAAGTTAAGCCTTCTGACACCATACTGCAACAATTCAGAGAACAATAGCATCTCTTTCTTTGTATTTTAAGAGTTACAGTCTTCACTTCAGTTTTTATTCAACCAAAACTGCAATGAGAGTAATCTAATCTAAAACTGTGAATACTAACATGCCAGGGATAGCAGGTATGTTTACCATGTTCACTTTGGCGAATTAGAAATGAACATAAAGTAACTTTTCGCATGGCTACAAATTGTGAAAAAGACATGTTCATTTAAAGCCACATTCCCGAATGTTATCTCACAGATTACACAGAAGCTCTAAAACTGCACTGAGACACACTAAGACAAGAATATCTCAAACAATTCTTCTTATTATCAACACCTAAAGTCGCTAATCTTTGGATTAAAAAGTCACATGGTTGATACAAAAGGCAATATCTCTCAAACATTTTAGCGTCTTGCACTAATGTAAAAAAGTATTGATAGAAAATTTACAGGGGAAAAAAAAGTATAATAGGAAAGAGTTTGTTTATGTGGCCCTGAAGATGTTAATAAAGGGAGAGGGTGTTTTTAATGACAAAAGAACAATCATGGCTAAATCCCTGAGCTCTCTGAGAGAGGAGTGTGAAGACATCTAGACTGAGATTGAGGCGGTGAAATGGTCTACGGACCAGACTATTGATGTCAAGGTTCTCCCCAAGGAAAGAGTACGAGAGGTTTAATTCACAGCGCCTTCTCATGATGGACAGAGGGGATAGGAGCTATAAGAACCGGAGAAAATGAGACACCTCAACTAGAAAGTATGTGATAGATATATATATACTGCTATATGAAGTGTTCATTTGTATTGATTTCTGATCTCAGAAGTAAGAAAGGAAAAGTTTCACTGAGCTTGTTCGAGCTGTGAGTTTTGCGTTGTTGAGTGCAATTCAAACTCACCCAAAGTGAAGCGAACGCCTCTTAAAGATGAGCATTGCTTTGTCTACGTCTCCCTTTATAATATGACTCGAAACCATCTTTAAGTCATAAAAGTCTGCTGTTGGATGGATTTATAATGAACCCAACACGCGCGCAAACATATTTGCGCTATAATAAAGTCATATAACGTCTTGTATTGCCGTCAAACAGCCGAGCTTATCAACGTCTGTCTCCACTGAGGTTTGTTTAATGATCTCCACTGCTCTCCTCTTGCTATGAGCCGTCTGTCAAAATTCAATTAATTTGTCAGAGGTTATTCGCCTGTCAGTGCACTGCATTTTAATAAAACTGAAGGGCTTTGATAAGACTTTGCTTTAATTGACAGCGAGCAAGCGATAAAGCTGGCTTTATTTATTTCCCCCTTTTTTATTTTGTCTCTTACAGTCGAGGATCCTCCAGTACAGATTGATCAGTGAATTAAGGACGCGTCCTTCAAGACCTCCTGAAATTGTATCGAGAGTTTTGTGCTCTTACTTGAACTCCCCTCCGGGTTTTAGGAAAAGGACAGTGGTGTCCCAACGCTGGGACCGGTCTTCCCTCGCATGTGCCGTCTCTGTCACGCTGGTATTCTGAGCTGACACGTCTCTTTTCCATCAAAGCCGCACATCTGGCCCTCCTGGAGCTGTACTCAAATGTCACCCCGAGCCCCCCACAGAGCGATGCCAGCCCTGTGTAGGGTTACACCACCAGATATTGAAGCATTTGAGTGTCATTCTTGTGTCACTGCCCACTGTGATGCCCATGGGTCACTCCCTTGTTGTCCCCCCTTGTTGTTTTAAGAAATGTTATATAATGGTTAAACAGGTTATCACGATTCAATCGATTTCGAGTATATTCTGTTTTTCCGAATAATATTTCATCGTTTTTTAATACTGGAACAGAGGGCATTTTAAATCACCCACTTTGTCTTTATTATTGTGCATCATCATCCTGATAGCTAATTACAAAGCAGCGCATATGTCTCGTGATTTAATTGGCTTTCCGGTGGATCTACTAAAACCATCCCCACCTGCAGAACACACACATGCAAGCAAATATACAGTATACAATCTTTGTAATCGTGAGACCGCACACAGTTTATAATCTACAGAAGATTTACGGCCATGTGTCGACAAACACATGTTAACAGGTGTGCAGATGCAGACTGGGTGTGTATAGGTTTTTACCCCTGATGAGAGGTCCCAGCAAACATATTAAAGAGCACCTTCTCCCCTCGCATCTGTGGATCTCATCTGTAGGTCAGAAAAAAGCATTTCTCAAGTATACTTAGACTTTTTCAGTCTTTTGTTACCACTGTTAAACATTTTCTTTTTTTAAAAACATGTTGCTGGTGGGCGTCACATTTGATAACCTGTCAGCTGTTTTTAATTAAAAATGGGGTTTCAACGTGGCTCTGGAAGAGCATTCACTGTCTGTGTGTAGTCTGCGGTGATGCAGGTAAATGCCATATACCCACTAACAAAGCTCCAGGAGTGCCGTAAACTCACTTATAAATGTGTAACACTATAGCTTTGTGACAGAACTTTCATTTCAGCAACTTCTCTTGACAAATATCAGGTGGATATATGTTACAGCAAATAGAATAAATAAAATAAAACAATACATGTGCAGAAAATGCAGAGAAGTCTTGGGGACAGGAGTTTGACTACAAACATGGCCGTGGGTCACATGCATCGTTCTAAGCCAATCATTTCAGACCTAAAATCTGCAGTCGCAGCCACTAGTCTTGCAAAACATAGATGTTTTCAGAGTTTCTATTATTATTTTATGATTGTATGTCAACATAGGGCAGATTCAGCCCAAAACAAAACAAAGATATGCAGCATGTCCAGATTCATAACAACAAAAGATGACAGTATAAACTGCTAAAGGACGTGACGTGAAAACAAAAGAAAAACCATCTCAGAGTCCAAAGTGTTTAAATCTCCCCTGGCTGTTATCGTCTTGTGTTGCTCATGATGCATTGTTTTAGGGGGATTTCTATAACACACATTCAGTCTGTTGGAATGCTCTCGGTTATGTGTGAATGCATGCACTGTTAGTGATTGTGGTGTTGTTTATGGTGTGTCGCTCTGGGACTGGTGTGTGCGAGGCTGAGGGGGAAATCATCACTGCACACCCACCGCCTGTTAAAAGGAGGTTTTTCCTTGCCACTGTGGCCAAGTGCTTGCTCATGGTGGGAATTGTTGAGTCAGTGCACAATCTAGACCTGCTCTGTATGGAAAGGGTTATGCGACAACTTCTAATATGAATTTTTAGTTCACACAACTCTGAACATTTTCTGTCTTAAAAAAGAAAATTAAAATGTTTTACTTTTGTTTTCTTGTGTCACCTCACTCTTTTCTACCTTGATGCTACTGTAGGAGAAAGAGAGTTTTAAAAAAAGCTGTATTCACTCCATAAAATGTTACTAGATTTGCAGGTTGCTGTTTTCCAGGGATTCTTGTTATCAAAGGGATCCCCTCGAAGCACACGGAAAGCTTTCCATAAATAACCACTTAGCAGCCAGGCACAAACATCACCCACACAGTCTCCCAGGGGTGCAGCTATTCTGAGAAGCCTCTCTCCTTCTTTAAGTCTTCTCATCCGCCACAACCCGTCACGCCGGCTGCTGTCCAGGTAGCTCGTTCCTCTGAAGCTCTGAAGAAACGCTCCACACGTAGTAGAGCGTTCACACCAAGATGGATAGAGAGCTACGTGTTCTCGAGCAAGACTGGCGAACGCCTTGGGATAAAAATACACACAAGCCTCTTTGATCACCTCAATGTTTCATTCACCTTTGCACTCTGTCTTTTCTTTTCTTTTCGCCCGCAGAGACTTGATTGAGTAGTTCTCAGACTGGCCTTGACAGGTTAAGTAGGGCACAAGACGCAGCTCTCTGCAGGTCTTGGCCCGCTGCTAGCTCACATTACCACATACATCTGTTTGAAGACTTTTCTTTAAAGGCCGATAAGTCAAGTTGTCACGAGCACTTTTCCCAGGGTAGAATCTCATCTTGTACGCAGAAGATCAAGGCGGTCTTTGAGTTTGTATGGCTCCGACGTCTGCAAACGGGTCTTTCAGCAAAACGGCTTGTTCTTACTTCAAAATGACTCTTTGCTTATCGACTGCCACATTTTTAGATTATGACAATGATCGTCATAATTTAACCTGCTATGAAATCCCACGCAGGGTCATGCTGTTTCCTCTGGGCTAATCCTCTAATCATTTGATGCAGGAGGCTGTTGTCTTGTTTAGACTTTTATCGAATAAAAAAACTTATATATATTATGGAAGCTCTACACACAGTACAGTAATGCTGCATAAACTGCTGTGTTTTAATGCAATTTAAAAAATGTGATATTTTTCAAGGCTTTCTATGACTAGAAGCAAAACACTTTTATTAGCATCATTCATTTTGTATAATAAAGAGGCGTCATCAGCAACTGGTTTCACTCAAGATAATGAGTGTGACAATTCACATCTCCACTGGCATTTTAGTTGATTAAAGTGTGCTAACCAGGAGTAAGAAACACAGCAGAAATCACATTATTTTTCCACAATATGAGAAGAAGAAGATGTACTGTTGTACACAATTATATGCATTTAATCCAAAGATCTCATTACATTCGGATCATGCTACCAGCGGTGGAAGAAGTAAAAATATTCCCTTACAAGTCAAAGTTTTATTAGCCAAATTTTCCTAAAGTGTCAAAAGTAAAATGCAAAATTCAGAGTGTTATTGCGTATATATCGTTGTATTACTACTGATGCAACATTTACATTACGTTACAGCCTGTGTAGGTCGAGATACATGCACCCAGTCTATTTACTTTTAGCTGGTAATAATGCATCAGAATTTATAATCCAATTATGTGCTTTGTTTAATAAGACAAGTAACATGTTATACTGTAGTAATGTGATTACTTTTTCACTTAGTAGAGTAGTAGAGTATGTGATTACAATTTGAAATCGAATAATTACATTAATGTTACTTATCACAGTGACACTGGAACTTTGCCACATCATGTTGGCTTAGCAAAAAAATAGAAATAATACTGAATACTGCATATATATATATATAATATATATTATATAAATATGTAGTATACATTACCAATATGACCCAACAATGACAAGAAAAGAGTATTTTAGTGTCATTTTCTGGAAAATGGCACTTTCTTTCAGCTTTCAGCTCCAAACTCGTCAAGAAAACCACTTCAGTACTGGATTTCCCATCATCAAAATGTCTCGCTCCATCCCTCCAAACTTAACACCATAAAACAATAAGTGTTGTTTTTTTATTTTTATATCAGTGGGTAGCAAAAGTGCTTAGTGTTTACCAGCAAAACCTCCATCCTTCAGCTTTCATTATCGGGCCAAAGAGAGTTTGTCTGAAGGATAAAGAAGAGACAGGTGTTGGAGGTGTGTGTCTATGTGTGTGTGTGTAAAGGGGTTTAGGGGCAGTTGTTCCTGTTGGACAAGACTTTATTTAAGGCGAGAGTAAATGCCAAAGTAGCCCAAAAGGTGCCCAATTAAGCTGTTCGCTGACTGTGAAGAGAGCTTAGTGGTCAAACCATTATATCTTCCTCTTTCACTTCATCTCCTCCTTGGCGACGGAGCGGGCCTGTAATCATTAACGAAATGTTATGGATGAGTCCTTGAGGAAAATCCTCAGCTACATTCGCATAAGCATCAGTCATGTACTGACTGAGTTTGTCCAAAGACAACAAAGCTCCAGCGTGTGAGGAGAATATCAAAAGTTTTGGGGCAAACAGGCTGCCGCTGTCATAACTTCATAACAAGCTGTCCGAAAGTGTATGTGCTATTAAAGGCTTCATGTTTGAAGCTGTACCTGTCACTTTCCTCTCCATATCAAACTGTATCAATGACATGAAAGAAAGGCTTACACCCTGGAGTAGAAACTAGACGTACCATTAGAGCAACATCTCCACCTGAATGACAGACGTCAGAACATCTATAACTTGTCTGTGTTTTACAGTACGTAGGTTTAGGAGGTTATTCCTCCTTTACAGACTTTTAAGCTCAAACAACAACAGTTTTGTTAACGCTGTAAGGCGTGTTGAGTGCACTTGGGTACAAAAAAAGGTGTGGATATAGACCAGGCCGTAGACTGCAGTTCCTCAAACGTCCACTTGAGTCTGGCTACAGAACGAGTCAGTCTCCATAAGTCCCCATGTTCAAATGTCCAACTTCACAGCAGAAATAAACATGTTTACAGCCTGGTACAAAAAACTGTTTTAGTCTCTATAGCTAATTTCCCAGTTCATGACAATTGTACTGAGGGTGAATTTTTATATAACTCACCTGTTCAAATTATATAAAGGCTTAAAGTTATGCAGGATTAACAGCATGGCCGCTTTAAATGACAAGTGGGTGCCATTAGAGGTGGCTTGTTTGAGCACCCAAGCGTCATTCAGCCCACCTCAGCTCCACCAATGATGCACATCTTTGCAGATTTTTAGATTAGCCACCAAACTTAAAAGCATACAATATGCGAAGAAGGCAGTTATGAAACAATATAAACCTTGTAACGTGAAGCATCAAGTCGGTATTGGACCGGGTCGAGGTTTTTTGACTCATTTTGGATCACCTTTTATGACACTGTGAGTTGTAAATATTTACATAAATCTTTGTCCAAGTTTCCCTTCCTAATTTTCAAACAAAGATGGAATTAAGGTTATGGACACGAGTCAAAATAAGATACACTCTGAAGACTAAGTACCCTAGAATAGTGATAGTTAATGTGCTTTTAGATTTTAGATACTAACTAATGCAATCCTCACATCAACAGGTCAGGTTCTGGCCGCCCAACCTTCACTCGCACCTTTTAGACTGACTCCCAGCGATGTGAATCACCACATCAAAGAAAATATAATAAGCTCTCCAAAAAATGATGTCGAGCAGTTTATCCTCAGTGGAACGTCAGATCAGAAATTAGGAGCTGAATAATAAGTAAAAACTGTTCAAACCAAGAGACTGAACTTGTTATCCATTTTTAAAAATAGACAAGGAACCACAGAGAGGAGGCAACGTCTAAGGTCAAGCTCGCCTCTGTGGGTTGAAGTGTGTTTGAAGAATCCTTCGCAGGTACACCGAAAACAGAGACGTATATTAAGTTGAATAATTAGGATTCATTTGTAGAATTACATCCATTAACTGCTCGATATTTTGTTTTAGGAGTTATCACGGTGCTCTTTAGGGTCTCGGCTTTGTAAAATGAAAATGAACTCGATTAGATGATATTAAACATCGTGTGTAACGAGGAGTTCTGCCAACGAGCAGATTCAGTTCCTGTTTATTCACACAAGCCTGTCTGACTCATCTAATTATGTCTGTAAACTGTTTTGCACAAGTCGTTCATTAATGTGAACACCAGCAGCGGTTGATTGTTCACTCAACTCCTGATGATAGATATGTTTTCTATAAATAAGTTCATGTGTTATTCAAGTAACCATCTGGTTTAATGTCATTACCTTTCAGGTATTAATTGCTTCTGGCAATTTCTTAACTGACGTGTTGCTCTGAAGTCCTGATGTGATGTGACTACCACATTGCCGTCACATCTATTTTTAATACAACTTTCAAATTCTCTGTTACTGAATCAGACGAGATTGAGGTTTATTATTGGCGCTGCATATTTTTCATTTAATTAACTTGACGCTTTAAATTAAAGGACGAAACACCTTGTTTGTTGTTGCTCTCCACACTGACTGTACTTTTTGCGTCTCATGCCTGCGTTCCCAGTGTCTTGTGTCTCTTGATATGAACTTGTACATTGTGGAAGATCGGTGATGCCTGTTTTTGAATCATAAAACAGGAAAGGTCACAGTGGCTTTTTCTTTCTATTTTAAACTCAAGACGGCGTGTATCATACATGCCGCTTCAGATGCCTGTTTATTTACATTTTGACCCCTGAAGTCAATCTCTAGCACCTCCTTGATTGCTTGGGGACAAGTGTGTAATGTGTCACGTCTCTCCGTCAAGTCAAAGCTTGACCAGCAAGGAACGGGCACAGCGACTTGGCTTGATTTAGAGAAAGATCATAGTTTGGGTTCAAATTATTTCTTTTTTAGGGACCTGTGTCATCACGTGTGTACAATACTCTACATGTACATGTATATATACTTAAAGAAACCAGTATTGACTGTCTGGAAGAAACATGAACAGTTGACCCGTTCATCCACCCCGACCTCCTTCCTCTGTGGATTTTGTTGCTCTTGTAATGACGTCACACTATTTCCTACCTTCCTCCCGATGGACACCAGTCACAATTACTACAGTGGCTACAAGGCATTGTCACTTCGACGTAAACATTTCTGTGCGCTTGCTGATGGAGCCATTTACCTTTGGGGGACAGCATTTTCACTGCGTGATGACGCAATTTCATCTTTATTTCTGAAGCTCACTGTTGAAAAGAGTGACTTTTAGTTTTTCCATATCCTTTTGCCCTCCCTTGTCTCTCTCACACATAGTGCTCCGGAGCCCTGGAGAGCGGATGCTGAAGTGACGGCATGTCATTGCTGTCCCATATCAGTGACTCACTGAGGCCTGTGTGCCCTGGCCTGTCACCACCCTGTCGCTCTTTCTCTTGCTGGGCCAGTTGGCAGCACGATGCTCGATCACCTCGGTGTTGTTAACACCAACTCCAAGAAAAAATCCTCAGCCGATGAAAAGTTTCACAAGAGGAAGCGCAGCTAGGATACCTGTCACTCTGCAGTACAAAGCTTTAACTTCAGGGTAAAACAAAAGTCTAACCTAAGGAAGTGTGTTCATGCTTGTCTCATTGGCAGGCCTGACTCATTTTGACTGCTGGTTAATTTGGTTTACAGCCACAGTCTTCCCCTGTGCCAGAGGGTACAGTAATTACAACCGTCCACGAAATGGATTTCCCTAAACTGCCAGATACACTATATTATATCATTAGAGGAGATGTACTCATTCTCAGATTTGCGAGCTGTCAGGAACAAGGGGAATAAGGAGGGAAGTGATATAGTGTGGACTTGGAAATGTAACTTAAATCGAACAGGGAAAAGCTTTATGAGCTGTGGCAGTTGCTGCGGGGCATCCGGGTCCCAATACTGAGCAAAATATTTGAAATTCTAATTTGTGGCTTAATAAAAATTTAAAAAAAAATACTACAAGCGTGTGGTTGTGGGTAGCTGCATTTCGTTGTTGCTGATCTATAATGATGGAATTTTTCAAAACACAGATTTTTATAGAGTACGCCTCGAGAAAAAATAAGAAGTGGAATTAAGGTTATGATTCGTCTCTAGTAGAGCTAAACTTTGGACTGTGTGTGAAAGCTAAAACCTAAAGTCATGAGAACCTCAAATAACAAACAGCAGACACAGATTAGTGAAGGTTTGATTTGTCATGAGCGATTAAACCCCTGTTAAGATGTAACATTTTAAAAAAAGACACACGTGTGAACCCCTCAGTCTGCCACCACAGGCTACCTTGACCTGAAATTCATTACAGATGGTTCAATCACGACCACTCAGCATTAAAAGGTGAAATTCATTTATCTTTGGGCAGAACATTCCCACCTTGCTGGAGAAACATTTTGAAGAGGACTGACTGAGGACTCAGGCAATGTTAAAGCAACATTGTTTCTACCATAAAATAACAGATTTTGAGAATTTTGATGCTACACTGATGTGTAATCGGGCGAATGTTGTCATTCGTACGTCGGTGATTTACTGCTGCAAACTGCTGTTAGCTCAGTTTGTTAGCCAGGCTGCCTGGACTATGAGCTCAGAGCACCGAGGGAGTGTTAGGGTTTGTACCACAGGAGCTTTTGACCACCAGGAAGAGGCGATTTTCAGGCCCGAGGCCTGAGCGAATGCTGGCAGGGAGCAGAGCCGCATCGTGCCAGAACCGGAGCTGGGTAAGTGGACAATGTAACTGGGCTCAGCAGCCTCTATGGACACAATAACAGAGGCAAAAAGACAAAAGGTGATGACTTTATGAGCTAAGGAAAGAAACGCCAGATCTGGGAGTGATTTTTATGACAGCTTTGTGAAACAAAAGGCTGAAAGATAGGCGCCGAGCAGGGCTTCTTGTTGTTGGACTAGTAAGTAATATTAGCTGGCTGCTGTGTCTTTGTCGTTGTTGTTTCTAAAATATGGCTCTTTAATTTTAGAGTTACCAGAGCATGTAATGTGATCTTTTCACAGCACGACCTAGTGTAGCCTTTTAAAAGAATAGTTATGTTATTAAAACTCTAGAAGTCAGCTTGTTTGTCACTTTCAGTCCTGAAACTAACACAATATGAATAAAACAGCATGGCAGTGTGGTGTTATTCATTACTATTCAATTGACAGACTACAGTAGATCACTAAACTCAGTGTGAATGATTCATCATCCCTTGGCATTATGGCAATATAAAGTTTTTTTTTCTTCATGTCTTTTTGAAGAAACGAGCAGCGTGTCCTCAGACTATTCTCCTGGGTGGAGACATTTTTATTGGTGATAAATTTCACACATCTTAAAGTAATACTTCACAAGAGGGGGGGAACATTGTAATTTTGAAAGATGTAACCTTAAAATGTTCATGCACCACTGTCCTCTAACATGCAAGAAGTTGCAGGGCGTTGATGCAATAACAGAACAAAATGCAATCAAATGAAGCCCTGCAGCATTGGATGATTCAATCATAAGCAGAGTTTTGGTGCTGTGGGTTTAAAGCAAGATTGTGTAACTGTTCTACCATAAAATAACCAGTTTTAAATCGCTTTCCTACACTGACGTGTGATCAGGTGAATGGAGTCTCTGTCATTCATCCGTTTCTGCACTATGTAACTTTGTGGTCCAGTATGATCACCCACGAGAAGTATGTAACTCTTTACGGCACTAAGTCACACACCACCAACTATTTCACTTTTTGTTGAGACTGGATCATATTCTATGAAGAAAATGTTTCCTGGTTTTCGCTCTGATGTCCTCCAGCTGCTCTGTATCAACTCTCTGTGATTTACAGAGTTTCCTGATGGACAGTTAAAGTAGCTGCTGTGAGCTAATGATAGCTCAGTTAGTTAGTCAGGCTGCCCGGACTGTGATAGCCCTCGAGTGGAGGTTTTCAGGCCTGGGCGAATGCTGATGGGAATGGAGCCGGTGTTGTGCCAGAACCAGAATTGGGCAGGCAGGCTAAGTAACCAACCTCAGCATCCTCTATGGACAAAAGACAGAGGCAAAAAGGCCGAAGAGGAGGTTGACAGAGGAAGCAAAAAGAAGAAAAGGAGAAAGTGACCGCCAGAGAAGAGTAAAATTTAGGATTGCAAGGTTTAATGATGGTTCTTGTTATTGGAAAAAGAAAAGCTAAAAAGGCAAGTTTGGCTCTTGTCCCTCTGTTAATTGACACAAATATATTACAAGCATTAATAGTTTATTTTAGGTAAAAGTGTGCTAAACCCTAAACCTACTGTAAGATAATTTAAAGTAGTAGTAGTAGTAGTTATAAAGTTGAAAACTTAAAAACAGGTGCAAAACTTTGTTCAAGTCATCTTTGCCACAAATGTCCAGAAAAGGACTTCCTGAAAAAACATCATTGGTTCGTTTATTGTTAATAAAAACAGATTTTTGTACAATTTTCTTTAAAACTCTCTTTCAACAAATAAAAATTCACAGGCCACTACATTACTTCCACTTCATCACTTCTCCTGCAGTCAACTCAATATCAGGATACTAACCCAGAGAGTCTGAGTCAATACAAAACAAAGGTTATCCATCGGATTCTTTCCATAAAGCTCCGATCCATACTGCTGTATGAGCAGCCTGTTTAAACAGCCGCCCTACTGCTAGCTTTGTTGACACGGGGATTTATTGAATTGAAGCTATTTTTATTACTGTAAAATGTATCCCCTCTGCTGTTCATACAAAGGCTGACGGTGATAGCTCCCCATGTGTTTGGAGGTTATAAAAGATTTGTATATTTTTTATATCTGTGGCCTTTGTGAAAATTAGATTGTCATATTTCGACTACAAATTGCACGTCACTCTAATAAAGCTTTTAAGTCGTTTATCTCACCTCTACTTCCCTGTGTGCACGTACTCTTTAAAGGTCACGGTAAGAAAAAAATAGAGGTTGTTGTTGCTGCAGAGGTGGGAGTTTAGGAAAGCGTAGACACACCACTGGGACTGTGATTGATGGAAACCCCTCCAAAGAACTGGGTAGCTGGCTCTTACTGGCAGCAATCTGCCAGCGCCGCAGCCTCAGTAACACAAACCCACATCTTACACCCACAGATTTACTCACTTTCACATACTCCCTGTGCCACACTGACAGCCACGGCTGTTGCACCGATACGGTTAATATGGCCGAGACAAATCGCACTACTTCCGCTCTATTTTTAACCCTCAAGTAAGAATCCAGGTGTGGCTTCATCTGCCCTTTCCTCAGCTGCATGCATTGGCATCTGCTTGTTGCAAGTCAAGACTTAGGCAGGGCCAACAGACAGCACTAATCCAGTTCACTCCAGTGGAGGTTTAAATCTTGTGCTTCGTGTACATCATGATCAATTTGTAAAGTGTGTTTTCACTTTCACATTTTTGGGTTTTATTGATAAAAAAAGAGTTTTCTGTGGTCTGCGACTGCTGCTGTTACATGAGAACGGAAAACATAACAGTGTGCCGATTGTGCAAGCAAGGTAACTTAAAGAAAGGCCCAAATTGCAGGTGCAAGGAGAAGGAGGCAGCCCTAAATGATTTATTAACACAAAATACAAAACTTACAGAGAGGCGAGCCAGGCCAGGGACAAAAAGACCCAAAAGAAAAGCCCAAATCCAGAAAAACAAAGATTCCAAAGCACAAGGACAAAAAAGGGCTGAACACTTATCCACTGCATTTTACTTTGTGCTGCTGTTACCTCAAGACAAACCAGTTCAGACGTACCTCACTCCACATGGTGCCCCCTAACAGATGGTATTTGACAGTTGTGTTAAAGTTTTTAAAACTGTATGGATCAAGGGAGATACTCCCTCGTGCCGTACCTCTGGTCTGCAGGTCAAACTTGGGTTGTTGTTACACTGTATGGTCAAAAATGGTGGTAGGACTGCAGGAAAAAAAAAAATCAGAAACAGTGTTTTCCTCTTGTTTGTAATATACAAAATATACAATATTTGTTTACCTCTTTATTAGATACACCTGTAAGATCTATAGCCATACATTCTTCACAGATATATTCACAGATTCTTTACACAGATAATAATATTCAGTTTTGATTGACACAGTCAGAGAAAAAATGTATTACATTACCAGCTTACAGCATAAAAAGCATAAAATGGAGATTTTTTCTGCATCATGTTAAATGCATTCACCCAGAATTCAGCCTGGCATGTTTGGGATGTTCACCAGAATTTAAAGCAACGCTTTGTTTAGCTGCACAGAGTTTGTACAGTCGACTGAAATTGTGCATTTACTCTTGATTTTCTACGCTGCTCTCTGACTTGACTCTCTGGATCATCAATTGGCCTGCTAACACCAACAAAGTGTCAGTTTAAGAGGAGAAAGACCCGGTATCTTTTATTATACCGAGCTTTCTTTGGGGCACCACTGACCTTCGCTCAGCAGAGATACGGGGATTGGTATTCTCCAGCTGAAACTGACAACGTGCTTCTCCTGTTCCAGAAACCAATGATGATTCACAAAACAAGGAGGAATGGAGCTCTAGCTGCACAAATTCACGTTACTGAATAAAATACCATTGTGTCTGCCATATCTTCTGTAGCCAATTTAACAAAACAGATTGTACCAAGGGAAGGAAAGGACGATTCTGTGTGACTATTTCCTGTGTAATGGCACAGCTGAGAGCCGGTAAATACAATAAATCTAATGAGGCGAGGACAAGCATGAGATGAATGAAGGGGGTTCAGTGTCACTACGGGACACAGGCAAATAAAAAACCACACACTCTCAAGGAATAACAAGCAATAGTTTTGCAAAACAATTCAATTTATACAAGCATACATTCTCAATTCTATAACAGTGTGGCTGCAAGGATTTGCTCCCATTCAGCCACAGCTGGATGCAGTGGTGATTTGAAGAAACCTTAAAGGGCTGAACAAAGAATTACCAGGCTAGACAGCCAAACATCAAGCTCTCACCAACGACTAAAAGTCAGTCCCAGATTTACCCTTGTCTGGCAGCTTCTTGCTCACTCACTCGGTCTTTTCGCCTCTATCATTATGTCCACAGAGACTACCGAGTCTGGTTACATTGCTCACGTGCCCAACTCCGGTTCTAGCACGACACCAGCTCTGCCCTGTGCCTGTGGTGGTCTAAAAAGCCTTGTGGTACGCTAACAATCCTCCTCTGAACTCACAGTTCTTGCAACATTATCTTCACAGAGTTCACAGAGAGTTTTCTCCATAAAATATGATCTAGTTTCACTAACACCAGTGAAATTGTTGTGTGGTGTGTGACTTAGTGCCGTGAAAGATTAGTTAATATTTGAAGAACAGACCTACGTGGCACAGAGTGGGACAGCATTAACCTGATCACACGTCAATGTAGCATCAAAATGAGCTAAGATCTGTTATTTTATGGTGGAAAAGAAGTGACAATGTCAAAAGCATGAGAAACACCTTTGATCAAAAGTGAACGGAGACATAATGTATATCCCTAAATAACCTGTCTCCTTTCCAAAGTTTTCACTCACCTGTTAAAGTGTCATCTTACAGTTTAACGGCATCATTACATCAGCGCTGACGGACTGTGAAACTATTTATGACTTGACGATCAAACCGGAATACAGTTTTATCATTTAGTCCTAAACTGCTCAGTTTCAGAAGCGTGGATTAATTTTCCTCCCACAGAATTAAAAACTTCCACGAGTCTGTTTACTCCTCGCACAGTGGAGTACCCTGCAGCAATACATCTACCGAGATGCAACATGACCTGTCACTGACACAGAAACAATACTGAGGAAAAGCTTCCTGTGCGAAATAATGAGGTGTCTCCTATGCGGAGTCTTTACTCTGGAATAGCATTTTTGTTTCTTTTAAAAGTCGCCCATTCACAAATTCACCTCTCTACTACTACTTCTGCTACTGTACCGGGTTTGTGAATGCACAAAACAGCGAGCAGATTTAGGACTGACGGGGGAAAGAGAGCTGTCACAAATCTATCTGTTTAACAAAGCCAAAAGATTTGTAAAGCTGGCACAGACTGATTTCCTGCCTGCTGCCATCCACCTGTCAGCCATTTTGACACCTAAGCTGCTAATATCCCTCAATTTATCTCCTTCAGTGACTATTTTGGACTGGCTGTTCTTGTTTTGATGTTCGAACAGTCCTTTTGCTTCACTCTGACACCTTTCCATTGACTCGCTGACGCACGCCGCTCGCTGACAGACAGATCTTTACATGAGAGACACGAGATATCCTGTGAATGAATATGGATGGAGCCGTCCATCTGTCCATCTGCCATTAGGCCTCACTGACACTGAATGCTGACAGTGAGAGGCTGGAAAGAATTTGAAAATGAGCTTGATGTGAATAAAGCTGTAATACTTTCCCGGGGGAAAAGCAGTCAGCCTCGAGGAATAGTTTCAGTCGCATAGAACAGTTGAGATGTTCGACATAGGTGTGATTTATTATCTTTGAGCGCTGTCAAACGAACAGATAAAAAGAAAGAAGTTTGCGTGATACGAGACGGAAGACAGGTTCAACGTAGAGATGCACATACTGACTGAACCAAACGCTGGGCAGAGGGCAGAAATATTCCCTGGACAGCAGGTTGCCAGTTAGAAGACAAAATGTACTAACACTCACATTCAGACCAGTGGGCAATTAGTAGTCTCCATTCCACCTGACATGTATGTCTTTGGACGTGTGGCGGGAGGAGAGCGGCATGAAGCAAAACCCACACAGTGACAGCGAGGACTAATTAACGTGAATCAAATTAAGACCGAAGACACGAGACGTAAATAAATATCTGTTAATCGGAGGGATGAAATGACAGCAAATCAGACTACTGAGCAAGATGTGTGAGTCTTAACAGTTCTGACACAGTGTTTGTGTGTTTCACTGCGTTTCAGCTTGCTGGTTTGTTAGCTTTTGGATGTCATGGCATGCAGCAGGAGCTCGGTTGTGTTTGTTTTTTGGTAAAACATTTTTTTTTAGACATGTGACTTTTTGGTATGAATACTCGATTGTCTTCCAACTTAGAGCAGTATTACGACTATTATTATTGTTATTTACAACTCAAGGGCAGTCAAACAACTTACAACAACATACATTTGTCTACAGTTGCCTTTTGACACATCCAACAGACGTGGAGCAACATTTCTGGCACCCCTGGCTTTTTAGCACTGTAAACATATGAAAGTTCGTACGCAAGTTTTGATGTAGCAAACATTTAACTCACATGATCGACTGTTTCCGTTTCGGCGGTTAGGATTCAGTCTTTATCCCTGTCAGCTGTTCTCTCTCCTTGTGTTATGCAAGCAGCGACCTCCGTGGCTGTGAAGTGAAGCCAATATGAAAGTCCCAAAAACTGCAGTTCCTCAAACGTCCACTTGAGGCTGTCCCCATGTTCAAATGTCCAACTTCACAGCAGAAATAAACATGTTTACAGCCTGGTACAAAAAACAGTTTTGGTCTCTGTAGCTAATTTCCCCGTTCATGACAACTCTGCTGAGGGTGAATTTAGTATCACTGCTTGTTTGTCTGTGCTGCTGGGTGTGGTTTCTCACTCTCACCTGCCTAATTACCATCACACCTGCATCCCATCATCCAATCAACCTGAACAGGATAAAAGACTCCCAGACTCTGCCAGGTTGTTCCGCCTCCCCTTTGGTAACCTATACTACGGCTAAACTCTGTTTCTTCAACGTTGGCTTTTTGTGATCGCCCTGCTCCAACCTTGTTTTTCTCTGCCTGATGTATCTGCTATGTCCAGCCCAGTCTCATCCTCTCTGCTTTTTGGATATTTTTGCCACCAACAGCCTTTCTCACCTCCTCATCACACACCCTAGCCACCCTGCTCTCGAAGATCCTGCAATTTTCCTGGCTTGTGTTAGCATGTCAGTTCCGCAAACGTTCATTGTAACATCAGCAGTCTCTTCATCACATTCATCCATGATAGTTTTACACAGATCTGATGTAACCTCGCTCACATTGATACACAACACAATCGTGAAGAAGTTTCATGTTTTCTGTGTTGTTTTTTCACCATTTTAAGCTCGACTGGCGCTCTTTCAATCACATCACCTTGTTGTGCTTCTGTTTTTCCGACCGGAGAATCGGTGCCACCTACTGCTTATCTTGTGAACCAACTCCTAATATTAGCATTGAATCCAAATAAAAAAAAACAGCGGATGGAAACAAACATCCATTTGCATCATCTTTTGCCGAATTACACAAAATTCAATTATACGAGCAGTCGTCTTGTACATAATGATTGCAATATTTGAAATTTCAAGAGTCGGGTCCACAAGCATGTCACAAGTAAGTGCAAATGATGGCATGGTTTACCATGTGGTAAACATTTCAAAGCATTTACCAACTAGGATGTAATGCTATAACTTAATAAAGAAACTTATAATATAATTAAACTTTTATCCAAATGTTCTTTCACCATTCATTTTCCTTGAATCACCGGCGGCATTGTGTGGCTAATGTGGCTTTTCAGCACTGAGTCCTCTTCTTCCTTAGAAGTGTAAGATCTGTGTGTTCTTGTAAAATGATGATCTCTACAGCGTGTCTCGATTTAGCTCTGAAACATGCTCGTCTCTCTTCCTCCTCTCTTCATATGTATATTTAATGACAGCCAGATATATCTTGTCCCTCGGGTGACTTTGAAACATTTAATAAAGTACATGGCATGGCGTTAAATCAGATTATGTTACCAGAGTCTACATCCTAAATACATTTAAGATATTCCGCAAAGCGCTTGCTTTGATTCCCCTCATCTCAAATTTAGAGGTAAATGAACCCGTTGAGGAGATGAAATTATCATTTGAGTGTAAATAAGAAAAGAAATCAAATCTCAACACGCTGCCTCAACTCACTATATTAAATACTATTAGGATTTATGCTGAGGAATAATAAAGTGTGAGTCAGAGTACAAAAAATAAGAGTCTGCATTAAACTAAATAACAATAAGAAAGTGTGAAGAAATCAGAATTTAACTTTCTAAATTGCTGCTTACTTTGCTGTACTGTCTACCTCGCAGAAAAGAAAAGATGAGAGTTAAAAATATCCACTGGTGGTGTTTCTTTTTAACCACAAAAGTTAAAGTAAGTCGTAATACATTGATACCTTGGGAATAGTTTCTACGTCGGCACCCTCAGCGTCACATCTCACATTCTCTCTGATTATGCTGACTGACGAAACTACTAAGTGTTGCAGCTCATTCATTGTAGTTGTTGCAGTGCTGCGTGTCTAGCAAAGGCAGCACAGAGGACGGGGCCGAGGGATTGAGACAGACGAGGAGAAGCAGCACCTCTTAGGAAATAATTATCTCTCTCATCCCCCCGCAGCCTCCTGTGGGAGATCTAGCCGTGATGGCTGCCAGTTTGCTGCACGGCTGTCTCTAAACCAAAGGCTTTGTTTTCTCCTCTGTGAGCGGAGTTGTTGACAAAGCTTCTGACTATTTACAGCAACATTTTTCTTCAACTTTCTCATACCCCAAAAAATTACATGGGAAATATGTCTGGCAGTTTACCATTGGCAGTATGGGATATTCTCTTGTGATAGCTTACACGCTGGGGAGACTGCACAAAATCATTCATTAGCGCACGAGCAAAACGTCTGATCTGATCAAAGGGTGTGAAAAGAAACTTCTGAAGATGACACATCATCCTGAAACATTGATTCACATGTATTACTTACAATCCTCCCATGAAATGAGAACTAATCATAGAATTAAACATTTTATAGTCAAAGTAACTAAGTAGATTTAAAATGTTCCTTTATATTTGTTCATCACATTTCAGAGGGAACACTGCATTTTTTACTCCACCACCTTCATTTAACAGATGTAGTTACTAGTTTGTTTGATTGTTTTTATTAATTTAGACAATACATTCAACATGCCATGATCAAACTGAGTCAGTCTGTCATACAAGACAAATACCCAAAACCAATACCTAAACTACAAATCTTACATACACAATACTTACAGCCACTCATGTATGTCTACACAGACTCACTCATGCTTACGTGTACAAACGCAGGCTACTGCAGTACTGTAAATCAGAATATATAATAATAAAGGTTGTAGTATAGTGGTCACTGGTTTCACTTTCATTTTTCATCTTAACAGTTCACATAAATGAAGATGGGGCCCCTTGTCACGTTTCAAATGTCTGAAGCAAGAGACATTTCACCTCAAAATATCTCCCAAAGAGGTCATATTATCCAAAAATTTACACAAAAAAAGCAAAAGTCTAAAAAATGAACACAAATTCGTCTAAAAGAACTTTGTTTTTTCCAAAGATCTTGAAGATACTGAACCCCCGAATTGCTCCAGAAGGCTGTGCCATCAGTGTGTGAATGTGTGTGAATGAATTAGCTCCTGTCTGATGAGCAGTTGACACCTTGCATGGTAGCCAGTGCAGTCAGTGCATGAATGGGTGAATGTGATATGCAGTGTAAAAGGGCCTTGAGTGGTCAGAACACTAGAAAGGGGCTGTATAAGTACAGTCCATCTACCATTTATTTCTTAAACAGTCATCTCACAAGACTTCATATTTATCTTGTGACACCAATGGACTAAACTACCTAACTACATGTATATAAATTAGCTCAAATTAGGTGATTTCCCCCATGTGTCTTGGCACGAAGCTTTGCATCTGTCTCTAAAAAGTTATCCGACTTTATCAAAGTACAATACTTGCTGTTATTGTAAGAGTATACTATTTCAAGGACAATCAAGAAACACAGCAATGACGTAGGGCTTATGGGAAATGACAGATAATGCATGCTAAAGACAGAGATATTGAATAAAGGACAACATTAGCTTAATCTAGACAAATGGGGTGACCACAAAAAAACTGAGTCATTGTTTTAAATGTCAGTGGGATTGAAGTGATTTTTAAATTTTTGGAACAAACCACGAGCATCTGGTTTCCGTTTTGCATTGTGGTCTCGTCACCACATGTTTGTGTTGGATCCCTGCACTCATTTGCTAAATTGAACAATTGTTGTGTCACTTACAGGCCATCAGCCTTCCAGAGGGATGGCCGATGATGTTCTTAGTGGTTCCTGTTTGTGACTGAGAGAAATCATCGGTGAAACTGTGGTCTCCAGTGTAAAGAATGCTCTTAGTCCTTCATCTCCTCCCACAAAGCCAACAGCAATCAGTGCTCAGCTGATTGACAATTTGAGGTGAAGCTCCTGCTTCTGGTGTGAGCTGTGAAATTGTCAGCGAAGTCAAATAGCTCTGATTTAAAGCAAAGAAAAGAAAACTTCTCTTTAGCAGAGTGGGAGGGGGGAGCTGGAGGAAGAAGGGATGACTATGTCTTTACTGTGGTGCTTCATCTTGGGTTTGACAGGACACTCTCCATCCACTGGCGCCTGGAAGAGAGATGATGACCGTGGTGACATCACTCTGCGGTGCGTTGTGGGCTTTTAGAGAGTGATTGTGTATTCAGAGATGATGACTATTGAGCAGAAATATAAGAATCCAGTGATGAGAAAGGAGGACAAAAGGGAAGGAGACCAACAGATAAGTGGATAGACAGTGATAGTGTGATAAGGTAGAATTCAGGTAGGCAGCTATGACAGGTCCACGGCAGGCTTATCTGAATGGAAATATATCTGGTTGGCAGCTGGCTTTGAGAATGATACTGTAACTGAGTTAGAAATGACATTGTGCCTTGATTGTGCCAAAAACTGCAGTTCCTTGAACGTCCACTTGAGGCTGGCTCCAGAACGAGTCAGTCTCCATAAGTCCCCATGTTAAAATGTCCAACTTCACAGCAGAAATAAACATGTTTACAGCCTGGTACAAAAAACAGAATTTTTATACAACTCACCTGTTCAAATTATATTAAGGCTTAAAGTTATGCATAATTAACAGCGTGGCCACTCTGATTGACAGGTAGGTGCGGCCAATGATCCATGTCTTTGCCCAATTTTAGATTAGCTGAGGCGAAAGAAGCAGGACCCCAAAGAAACCTGTATGTGACTTCACGGATACGCCATCCGTTCGTTATAGTGTCAGTGGGTTAGGAATATTTGCCATTTGTAGCTTGCTATCTCAGGGGTTATTGTTGTTAGTTCACATAGTGAAGAGGACTTTGAAAACTTATAAGTTTCTGATTCATGATCAATGAACTTGATGCGGATTGAAAGAGTAGAAGGAGGTAAAACGTCAACGAAAAGGTATTGGAAACAAATCAACAATCATCCAAACCAACTATGGATGCGTCATATGGCCGAATGAATTTTTCATTCGTTTGTGGCGTTTTTCATGAAGCAACTATTTCTGAGAGATTCAAGGATGAGTGGTGAGCGTTTCTTTCATTTGCCTTTTGTTACCATGGGAACTCAGACAATAACGAGAAATCCTTGGCGACCTGATTGGCACTGTTGAAAACCTGTCCACCTCCAGCTTATAAAAGACATTTCATCACGCCATTTGACTCTTTATCAATTAAGCTGTTTCTCCATTGTTAGCAGTAACTCTTTAACCTTAGCTGTGTATATTAAGCACCTCCTCTTGTTTACACTTTGAAAGGATGTCCTTCATTACATTTAATTCAGTGAAAGTGCCGCAAATGTATGGAGTGATAAATTGTTTAGATAACTGGACACGGTCAAATAAGTAGAGGTACTTACATTAATGAACACATTTTAACACATAGCTGCGCACACACATTTGTATAAAGCATTTCAGAAGAACTTTGCAATTCCACATACTGCCAGTATCCATCTATTCAATTGATTTTCAATGACGAGGACCTCATTGTGGCACTTTTATAACCTATTTAGAAATTAAAGGTACAGTGTGTCAGATTTACAGGGATCTATTCAGAGAAGATTCTTTTATATCTACAGACGCAGCGTGTCTTCTTCCACATTCTGTCATGTTGCTTCATGATGTTTCTACAGTAGCCCAGAACAGACAAATCAAACACTGACTCTGGATACTCTTTCAAGTTTTTCGCGTGGACTGTTGTCCATGGAGCTGTTGTGAAGCTCACAGTGTGATGGCTCTGGATGTTGCCATCTTACCAGTCCAGACTCTTCCACCTCCCAACTAATCTAAAAATTGGGAAAGACGTGGTTTGCCGGTGGATCTGAGGCGGGCTGAATGACTCCTGGGTGCTCAAACAAGCACCTACTTGTCAATCAAAGCAGCTACGCTGTTAATTCTGCATAACTTTAAGCCTTAATATAATTTGAACAGGTGAGTTATATAGAAATTCACCCTCAGTACAGTTGTCATGAACGGGGAAATTAGCTATAGAGACCAAAACAGTTTTTTGTACCAGGCTGTAAACATGTTTATTTTTGCTGTGAAATTGGACATTTGAACATGGGGACTTCTGGAGCCAGACTCGTGTGGACGTTTGAGGAACTGCAGTTTTTGGCACTTCCATACTGGCTTTACTTCGCCACCACGGAGGTTGCCACTTGGTTCTCCTACATGCTTGAAAGGAGGGTGCGGCGAGGCGGTATTCATTTGGTTGCAATCTGCAACCTCACCGCTAGATCGCCAATAAATCCTTCACATTGGACCGTCACTTATTAGCCTTATCGACATTTTTAAAAGGAGATTCTGGCTTCTACTGCTGTCGTAGAGCAGACATTTTCAAACTGCAAGGCAAAGAAGGCAAAGATATTTTAGGAGGTAGAAGGCAATTAAGGTAGCTACTTAAAAGTCTCTGAAATTACAAACTTAGGTCTCGAAGTAACAACCAGGCCTACACCTTGTCCATGACAACTGAATGATCTGCTGAAGAAGGCCACCAGGTGTGGGTAAAAAACTGTGAGTGGACCTTGTGATAAGAGTTTTTTTCTTGTCTCACTAAACAAAGCCAAATTTACTTACAACTAAAACTTAAAGGCCCCAGTGGCTGAAAACTCACATTGTCACTGTTGTTTTTCCTCTTTGTATATGGTACTGAAACATTCCTCTACAAAGCATTTCTCTACCTCTGATTCTAACTTTAGTCTGGACAGATAAGGAGAAATAGATGTATAGATTGGTGTGTTGGCTGTGTGTGCTAAGAGAGAGAGAGAGAGAGAGCCAGAGAGCATGACAAGGTAATGTGTAAATGATCCTGCTGGAGTCACACCTTGGCTTCATTAGCTGTGATGTGTACTGTGCTGCAGTGGCCATAACTCATTCCCCATTCTGCCGTAAAGACAGCCCCGCTCATCCCCACAGCACCGCCACCCCACCACCTTTCCTCTCTCTGGAGACCACAGACTCATTAGAGAGGCCCCACCCAAGAGGAAAAGGTAGGTTAATGGCTATGCTGACGGTTAGAAGTGTGACACGGGGAAGAGCACGCTTTCAGTGGAAACAAGGAAATTTCAGGGACAAATTATGTAAGGATAGAGCTGGGCGTCCTTGACAGTACAAAGACAGAGTGAAGGATACAACAGTGAGTTCAACTTTAAACAAAATTTCAGTTAAAGGAAAGTTACAAACATTCAACGTGGAACTATTTCTTCATTAAAATGAAATTCAGTTCAAAACAGCATAAAAACGAGTAAAAACAGAAATACTTTGATCATCCTCAGGACAAATATCGTGCCAAAGATTACTCGAAAGGCAAAAAAATAAAACCTTTCGTGTTGTTTATCTGATCGCAGTGCGGGGAGTTAAAAACATAGCTGCACAGAAATGCACTTTCATCTCTCCAAATGCATCATCAACCCTGTGATTAACCACCTTAAAAATGTACCCTGACCCATAAATAAGTCAAACGTCCCACGTGCATGAGAAGTACAGATCAAAGGGAGCTGCTATCGAAATATTTTGGAGTTGAATCTTTATTAAAAACACACTGAAATGCTGATGTGACACGTGCAGAAGGCCCGTCATTAGTCCACGGTGGTCGGACAGCGACGTGGAGGTGGGGATTCTCCAGGTGAGCTTAACACCGGTGTGATTGTGGGTTTGTCCGTGCACACACGTGTGGCCTCGCCTTTGGAAACGTCTTCTCGTTCATCTGCTGGTGTCAAAGTGAAATAGCTTGTGTGCTGAAACTTGAGCACCTCGTTGCCCCAACTGGTCCATCCAGGTTGAAGACATCGGGCAAACAGCTCCAAGCACTTGGCCTCACCTCCAACGTAGGGCTTTAACACCTCTGCAGAAAGAAAGAAATGAGGATGATGAATGGGTTCTCGGGCCCTTATTGACCCATCTTCCTCTCACTCTTTGTGCAATGTGCCCCTACACATTATAACTTTATATTTCACCTACAGACCCAATGAACAACCGGTTCTACCTGCCATAGGCGTGCTGTCTCTATTTTTATTCAATAACTTTGAACCTGGACTTTTATTTTCACATGTTTTTGTGTCAAAGTGACTAATGGGGACAACAATTTTTGAATTTGGTCCAGCATTGAGCGAGAGTGCTGCAGTCAGCAGCTGTGAAAAACAGGTTTCTGAAGAGCCGTTGTGAAGCTTTAGAGTGTGGTGGCTCTGGCCGTCACCATCTTGACAATCCTGCCTCCTCGTCTGTTGACCTGAGGTGGGCTGAATAAAGGTTGCTGGTTGCTCAAACAAGCATCATCTGTTCCTTTCCCTTCATCCGATGTGTATCTAATCAAGTCTCACTCTTGGGGAAGTCTCGTTCTGAAATTTCAGAAGGGCTGAGGTGACTTGTTGCAGGAAGTCAACAGTGGAAACGTGACTGTAGTGATGCACGAGTACAGATAGTGTAGCTTAGTGTTATGTAAAAGATGCTCAGTGTCATGGGTAAATAGCTGCTTTCAGCAATGGGGATGGTCGGTCATATTTATTTGAGCCGCAGTGTAGAGATGAAGAGGGGGGAGAAAAGGGGGAACAGTCAGAGGAGGGTGAACCAACTTCTGCAAGGCTGCAAGGCTGCAAATCCCAAGAGACCACTGGTGTTCCTGTGGGTGCTGTGACCCTTTGCCCATTTCACAGACTGGATCAAGGGAAAGACACAGAAAATGTTTCATTTTTCTGTAGGGTCTTTTTCATAATGTCATCAGACACTTATAATAGCACTCTGAGCTACTCAAGCACTTTTAATGAACGCAATTTGATGGTGCGCAATTGCACCAGAGGGATTACATTGTAGCCCATTTCGTGTCCTTAATATTGGATGAAGTTCAAAAACTGTCCCCATTAGTCACTTTGACACAAAACATGGGGGAAAACAGGTCCATGTTACTGTACTGAAGCTTTTAACACCAGGATGAAAGTAGTGTTTTACTGCCCTGTATGGTTCTTCTTCAGGACAGTGATGTCATGGTGCACTGACACACCCTGGAGTACACCGCTACATCACATCAGCACGGTAAAAATGTAAACCACAGTTGCCCTGAGACGTTTGTTGTTATTATATTCTCATCTGTCAGTCAAATGCATAACGTTTGTGCCATTTTGTGTGACTTATGTTATAAACCAATAAAAAAGTTGGTCACAAAAAAGAAATTGACGTTTTAATACCCTAGTCGTTAGGTTATAAGATTACTGCACTGCATCCATTTCTTATGAGGGCACTTCGCTTGTTACTCTATAATAGGAAGTTAATAGCACTGGCAACTGCCCAGCTCGGTCACAGCACAGCACAGATTTTTCTATGTGGAGAGACTGGCAGTGACCTTGAGTCTAAGTGATGATATTCCAAGAGCTGCACACCTGACAGATACGTTTCACTTCCCCTGCCCCTGTGCTACTCTGTCTGCTCTTGTGCATGCTCAAACCGCCCCGACTCTCGCCTCAGCCAACACTCAGGGAGTTAATGAGCACTAAAAGTCTGATCCCTAAACCGATCCAACCTGCACAATGTGGTGTCCTGCCTCCCGTTTTCTCTTTCTTCGCACGTCAGAGAATCTCAGAGTGGAAAGGCCAAACATGCAGCCCTCCGACTAATTCAACCCCAACCGGTGACTCAGCCCTCACAGCTGAACACAGAGAATAAAAGGTCTAATTATCCTCTTAACTTTGAAATGGGACAACGTATGAAACTTCTGCCTAGAGAGGCCTGAAGGAAAGAAAGGTGTTACTTAACTACTCTCTAGACAAGGAACCTTTTCAGTCTTTGATATACTGCCTTCAAGCCTTCTTATATTCTCTCTAGGGTTGATCCAGCATTAACACCAATACTGTTCCATTAGTTAAATTATAGTACAGTAACTAATTTCTCGGTCCTTTCTTTCCAATAGAATATTTTTACGTAAATATAATCAATGACTTTGATTCTAAGTACGCATGTGGAGTCCCACAGGGTCTTGCTTTTGGCCCCATCTAAATCTTCATTTACATCCTTCTTCATACATATATACAAATATAAATATTGTTACATGCTCTCTAAGTCTGACATAATTTTTGATTTTGTGATCTCAACAGCAACTGCCTAGCAAGGTTACCGTTATGAAGCTAACAGAGATAGATCCTTTCGTGGAGAACAAAACCGAGCAAAAATAAGAGTATTGGACTAAAACAAGTCTTCAAATGAAAATGTTTCTCTGAATCTGTTGGGTGTTTAAACAGACGCCAGTCTCTGCAATGTTACTACAGTAACAACTTGTTGCGTTGCCCCCATGTGGTTTAGAGAACAATTTATCTCTGGAAAAAAAGGATGCAAGTGCACTATTTCAATTTAGCATTCTTACTCTGCTTCCCTGTTTCAGTACTTAAAGAATCTTAAAGAATTTTATTGATTACACAGATCGAAATGTAAACACCAATTACATCTTCCTCAGTGGATCCAAAAATGTCAAGTAGCCCCTAGAGGCCATGCTTCTCCAACGTCCAACTGGACCAAAACAATTACAATCATCTCACATACCATAGTGTCACAGTCTCACAGAATATAAAAAAACCCCCTTTGTGATCAGGATTTCAAGACTCTGAAACAACCACTATGAAGATCTAATGAATCTGAAGAATGTTTGAATTTGTTCTTTTTAAATGGTCCATAAATGTGATCAAGTAAAAGAAAGATAATGGTGCATAGATCCCTGTTACAAAACCATTCCCCAATCAACAGTAATGCAACCCACACAGTTGGCACTGTGCCTCCTTCTGAGACGAATGTTACGACCAGCCTTTTAACCACTAATTATAATACCAAGTTGGAAAGAGACGTAATTTTTCACAATTTCTAAAGTTGTAGGGGGCCCTAATTAATAAAAACCACACGTCTTGTCATTCAGAGAAGTGCAAACACTTTTTTTTCCCCTGGCAGCTTGACCATCTGGATGTGTTGTATCTGTAAAGGAGTAATGGTGTCCCTTATCTCTCCATAGCAACCGAGAATGTCAGTGATAGGAGCCCCATCTGAGAGTGGAGGAGAAGTGGGTCAGGGTTTCTCAACCCCGCAGGCTTCGAGGGTTGTGGCTTCACACCAGTGAGGCTGCCCACTGGCTCTAGCAGACCTGACATGCTCGACATGAGAACAAAGTGCAGCAGAATTACGGAGATGATAGCTTGTGATGAGACTAACAAAGCTCAGGATGATTAATGCCAAAGGTCTTTGGACATATTTGAAATTTCTAGCAGTTCGAGCCCTGAGGTGTTAAATTATCACCTCAAATAGTTAAATAAATACAATGTTCTGCTTTTATTGGCATCTGTGCAAGAGTTGGGTCACGCCCTTCTAATATTTCAAGACACGCTGCAATTTACAATTGTTACTATCACAGATTTGAGCCACACCCACTGCCAACGGAGCTTTCTCACCTCTTGCAAAAACACAAATATGAACGTAGTGCCTGGAGATAAAACAGATGCAACAAGCTTACACAATAGTGAGAGATATTGCTGATTCTGGCCTATATGCAAAGAAAAAGCAGCACAAATAAAGTCATTTTCTATAAATGTGTCTTTAATTATTGGTGCAAATTAGTTTCTTCATCTTGTAGCTGTACATCTAAATAAAGAAACTATGAGAAAGTGGAGTGACTGAAATAAATATGCTAAGGAGACTGAACACAATCACTCTCAATCCCGTCTCTAGGGTATTTTATCTCCACAGTGGCATCATTATGATTTAAGTTACCATATTTCAACAATATCCAGGCACTTCCATGAGGTGGAGGCTTTCCTGTGCTTCTCAAAGGGCACCGGCAAGCACTGGCTGCGTTTCGCTCACCATACTGCACAATAAATCACATTCCCCTGAGAGGGAGGGAAATGACGTCAAGCCTCTCTCTTATTCATAGTCCCTGCATATTCATTGTGAAGGTTTTTACGTTGATCCTAAGTAGACGTTGAAGTAAAAGTGTTGCCATGCCACAATCTGTGCAGATACAGGCAGATCTGATCAAATCTGAGCAGCGGATGTCTGCACACTGACAGATCAAAACTGTCATGAGTTGAGGATTTAAGTCCTCCAGGTATTACTGATACAAGAGACCCTTCATGTTTAGTTTGGGCATTTTTCTCACCTCCAACACAGGCGTATACAAACACTGTCAGCATTCTTAAAAGAAAAATGGCAACTTTATGAATGGAAAAGCAAGTTGTATATTCAAAGAGTGTGATATTTCTACTTATATAATGACTCATACGTGTTTATTTCTCATACAAAAACACACTGTGGTCATAATCTTGCAGGTAATTGTAACTCTCTTCTAACGTGGAATGAAATCAGAGTAGCACATTTTTAATTTCAGCCATGCAAACCTAAATAACTGACTCACACCTTTGCCTTTGCGTATGTTACAGCAGGCTGTAGTAGGAGCCGTGTACCAAGATAACAATCACTGATGTTGCAGCATTGCCCTCTGGTGGCACCGTAAAACACATAACAGCACTGTACTTCTCGGATATACCGACTAGTTTGGCATTCAGACACATGTTTTACCTGAGAGTGAAGGCTTCTGGGAGTGGAGAGCTGACGGGACGCTCACAATCAAACGCTGATCCTCCACAGGGACCTCTGATGTCACTGAAGAGCTGAAAGGTTGAAAACAAGTCTGAGAATAAATATATAAATTATAAATGGATATATTTAAAGCTTACAGCATGAAGAGTGTGAACACACAGACACACACGGAGAAGTCAAACATTTCACACCTTGTGGAGTTATCAGCAGGGGGGCGATATCGGCCCAGCACCAACACTTCATAAGGCTTCTTATGCTGTGAATCCAGTGGAAACACAAACTGTCCAGATGTGGTGACCTGAGGGAAAAGAGCAAAACATCTGGAATCACACCAATCAGATTTCCATCTATGTCATGAATATCTATTCAAAGTGTGTGTACCTTCACCCAGAACCATTCAGCCACAACTTCTACCCCCCAGTGTGGATACAGCTCATCACGCACGAAACGCAGGTGGCTCGGCCTGTTTGTGACCCAGGTGACCACTAAACAGTTCGGAGACGCCAGCAGGGGTACAGGGAGGCGTTTCAGCTGGGTGGAGGGCAAAAAGCTGTATCTTTATTGTGAGAACAGATGAAAAAAGTTATGATATGTAAATGCAATCTGTTTTTCAGTATGATTCTTATAAACTAAAAATAAATGCATTGTCGGTCCATTGCATTTGCTCCTAACCTCGGGGTCGGGAGCCTCCCAATGCTTCCCAAGATAAATCTGAGGCATTACCAGACACTTATTATTTCCTCTAGCGCCACCGTGAGGTTAACATTTGTGGTTCAGAGTGGATGTGTTGCAATGACTTTGGTGATTCCTTGCCTTTTCCTCTAGCGCCACCAGCAGGTTAGATTTTTTACTACTTTAGTGAAATATCTCCGTAAGATGCACTGACCCCTACATTAAAAACTACTGCCTTAGGTCATATTTGTGACAAGTGCAAATAAAAATGTGCAAAAATAATTAGTCCAGTAGGCTTGGGTGTGTATGGAATATCCACTAATACCTCATGTTCTTGGCGTGTACAGCGTATATCACTATTTTACTGACCTGTATATTAATCAAGATATATATAAAGACCTGTATTAATTGTTTATTGTTTCTCTTCATGGCTGTGTTTGTCACTTTGTGTTACTTGCATGGATGTATGTGCCCGAATAGCATTTGTTGCTGCTGTGTTATTGTACTGATGCTCTGTTGTCTCCTGTTGCTCTGCGTGGCTTGTGTCCTCCTTTTGGGATTTGTCTGTCTCTATTCTTCCATTGTCACAGACATGTTGATTAATGCATGCTGTGCTTATTAATAAATGAAATGAAATGCATCATCGTGACTTCAGTAAATCTCCTGACTTTTCCTCTGGCGCCGCCTTGAGGTTGACATTTGTTATTCTGAGTTAAATGTCTCAACAGCTACTGGATGGATTGAACTTTTCATCTAGTGCCATCATCAGGTCAAACTTTTAATTTGTCCTGTATTTTAGACACTGAATATTTTGATGTCTTCCGACCTGAAAATCCCCCAAACAGAACAAACTGAGATAGAAACAACTCGAGGGCCATAAACCTTTAAAAAGGGGCCACTGAGAGTGATTTATCTTATTGTGAATAGTTCCTCCCTTTCTCACTAACCCCTCTTGTGCTGTTGTAACACATAAATGTCATCACTGGAGATAAAAAGAAAGCCTCGTCATCTTACACCTTCTAAAATGTTTCAGTGCCAAATTACCTGCGACTCCTTTTCACAGACTTGTTTTCCCACGGTGGATCCATAACTATCAAGTCAAACTTACTTCCAGCTGTGTGAGGGGAAAAAAAAAATCAGTAAACAACATCATCTCATTTGAGAAAGACGCTGAGTCATACTAGAAGTATTTACAGTGATAATTTCTGGAAGGGGTGGTCGTATTATTGTCAAAATGACCAACGACCGAACAGCTTTTATCATAATTTAAACGTTACCACAATGCAGTGGCTGCAGTTATGATGCATTTTGTCAAATCTGTTCCAGATGTCCTGAAAAAACACATTTATTTTCAGATTTCCAGCATTGTACTCACAGTGGACTAGAGGTTGCATTCTTGTGAAGTCAGAAAGCAGGAAGGCTGTGCATGGTGGGATTACATACTGCTCTCCCATCAATGTAACAACTATAGCCGAGTCCGCACCGTTCTCTGTTACCCGAGAGAACAGGTCGACGTGTGAAGTGCAGCCATCTTCAGCAACAAGTTGCTGGACGCACTCCTCCAGTTCCTCCTCATCCACTAGAGGGAGTTCTTTAGCCATTTCACAAAGAGCAGCGAGGCTGCACTCCTGAGAAGGAAGAGGCTCTTTCGCCGCGTCCGTCGTTCCGTTCAGGTGTCCAACGGATCGAGCAGAGTCCACCAAGGTCTTGGTTCCCTCCAGGATGACAGACCTGATCTGTATTTGAAAGTGAAGTAAAAACTTGTAATGTTCATCAGTGCTTTTCAGTGCCAAATATAAAACATTATTTTAAATTACAAATTTCAAAAAGGCTTTTCTGTGTGGAGTTTGCATGTTTTCCTCCCCATGTTTCTGCATGGGTTCCCTCCGGCTTGCTCCCACAGTCCAAAGGCATGCACTTAACAGGTTGATTAGTGAATCTAAATTTCCTCTAGGTGAGTGTGAGTGTGAATGGTTAACCCTGTAAACCCTGTAATAAAGAGATTACTTGTTGAGGGTGTACTCTGCCTCCTGTCCATAAGATAAGATAAGTGGTTATAGGAAATGGATTTATTATTATGTATTACTATAAAGAAAGCTAACCAGGATGATATTGAAGTTAGCACCACCTTTTACTATCTGCAACATTAAAGTGATCCTAACACACGGATGCATCTGTAACTATGATCAAATAGTATTAATATTATATTATTCCTTTTGCATAATGAGTACTTTTACTTAAAAGAGTCTTTAATTAATGGCTTTATACAACTGTCCTTCACATATATAGAAGTTTTCTCCCCAAGACCTGACTCTGATGTGTAACATTGATGATGAAGTTCATCAATCAGTATCTACACTTTAACTTATGTAATGTGCATACTGAACACCTTTGTTTAGTGACTGTGATTATTCTGGAATTGGACATTTAACGAGCAAATTTGAGTTTGACGTTTGGATTTCCCCCTAGTCAAACTGTCATCTCCGTGAAACATGAAAAGTTTAATACAATCTATGTGTGCAAAAATCGTTTTCAAGCAGCGAAGACTCAAAGTTAGAGGATGAGACTCAGCCTACCTTCTCATGGAAGGCCTGTGAATCGACTTCCCCCTGGTTGAGTTCGCTGTGTTTTCGTTTTCTTTTCTGGAAGTCAAACAAATAATTGCACACTGAATGATACACATGAAAAGGGCAATAAATTCATAATTTAGCCTATCCTCATTATTTTCCAGCCAGTCTCTGTTTTTCATTGTGTCTCCTTGACCTTCATCTAGAGAGTTTTCTGCTCCACGATCCTGTCCCTACACTGTCTGCTTCCTGACACCACTGTTTCCGTCTTTTTCGTTGACATTTACACACAATTGCTGCTTTTCTTCATCTTATATTATATTATACGCAATTATAGTTTTGTAATGTTCAGACTCTCTTTCCAAGGCCAAATAATATTTTATTGAAGATAAAATTCATGCAGAGCACAGTCTCTGTTCCCTGACCATTGTTTCTGTCTGTGCTACTTTGTGTGAAAATAATGATGATAGTTTTTTTTTCTTACATCAATTACATTTTCTGTGAAATTTAATTTCCCATAAAGCAAACATGAGCTGCTTCGTCATATGTGATAGTAAACGTAATATCTATATATTGGAGTGACTGTCAAATAACAAATCACCCTGAGCTCTGGAAACATATTGCCATCTATTATTGACCATTTTGTAGCATCTTATAGAAAAAATGATTCATTAGGGTAATAATTAATCAAACTAAACAATAATAGAAAAGATCAGTTATAGAAGAGGCAGTCCTTCTTTGTTTTGTAATGTTCAGACAGTCTTTTCCAAGGCCAAATGATACTTTATAAGCACCTGAACATAACGATTGTTGTATTTTATTACCTGAGAATTAATCTTTCATATCTACAGAGAGAGTGTGTCCTCTTACATGGAGTCAGAACAGGCAAAACTAAACTAAACACTGGCTCCACATACGGGCCTGTCACATTTCTTGTGAGTTTTGTGGCCATCTTAGTTTCTTTCAGCAGGTTTGGAAGGTGAGGGTGAGGGAGGTGAGGGGTATTCAGTTGATTGACAATCTGCAACTACACTGCTTGATGCAACTAAGATCTTACACACATTGGGTCCTTCGTAAGATGTGAAGAAAACATAATGTCTCACTTATAAAGCCAGTTTAAAGGTGAGGTCTTTTTTGTTAATAGTCATTCATGGATGGAAGTTTTTGCTTAGAAAATATAAAAGATGGTTCATATTGTATTAAACACATAAATTACAGTCTGGGTGTCTGAATACAGCTCTAGGATCAGCAGTTCAGGCTGTAAAGTAAAGTTTGAGCAGCACCTGGCTCTTTACCTTTGATGCTTTGTCTGTTTTCTGCAACACATCCTCGTTTCCTCCATCCGCAGCAGCACAGGCTCTCACACTGAAGTGGCTTTTTAAAACCTGAAAACACTGCCTTTTAAAACGACACTCAACACGTGACTTCTGACCACCCTGATATCGGATGCAGCGTGAATACCAGCGATCAATGAGTGAGCATGAATCTAAAACCCAGCCCTGGATGTTGTGAAGCAACACGGACATGTTGTGAAACTGAAACAGCGGTAATTAAATTAAATGATTAATCCAGTTGGGTGCAGTTTTTCCTTCTCAACACGCCTTGTCCTGTCATTCTACGCAACAACAACCTGCAGTTCACTGGAAACGATACTGAAAGTCAGTTAAAAACTCAGCGGCGTGCTCGTGTTTTCATTTTCGCGGAAACGCGTGTTGTTTGACCCCAGCGATGTTCCGTAGAAACCAAAGACAGTCGGTACGAGGAGATGCTGCGTCACAATCACGACACACTTCCGGTCTTCTAAATTAGGTCGTCATAGGAGTCCGGTATATCTAAATACGATACAAATACAATAGAATAAAAAAAAAACTGAGGTAGAAAAAATATAAAATAAAATAAAACACTTTATATATAGATACGGAAGCCCTAAATATGGAAGCCCTAAAAGGCCATACATACATACATTGTATTCCACCGAAGCCCTAAAAGGCCATACATACATACATTGTATTCCACCCGTTTTCTCGTGATAACGAGACAATTTCCTCAGTTTTCTCGTGATAACGAGATAATTTCCTCAGTTTTCTCGTGATAACGAGCTAATCTTCCTCTGTTTTCTCGTGATAACGACATAATTTCCTCCGTTTTCCCGTGATAACGAGATAATTTCCTCCGTTTTCTCGTGATAACGACATAATTTCCTCCGTTTTCTCGTGATAACGAGATAATTTCCTCTGTTTTCCCGTGATAACGAGATAATTATTTCGAGATCTCGAGAAAACAAACCGATAGTCTAGTGTATTAAACCAAGTGCGCCCGTATTACAGAATGTATGGCAAATGCATGTAGTGCATGATACGGAGCGAGCAAACCTATTACGCCACTGTAAAATCCCTTTGATCCAACAAAGGTTGATACACTTGATCTCAGGACCATCCTGACTGTTGACTCACTCAGTATAAAGCATATTTACTGTATCATTTTTTAGCAATTCATCCTCAAAGTTCATTATTTTGAATTGAAAAGGGGCATTATGTGCAATATTTACTCTACTGTAAAATCAGTTTGATCCATAATTTCTGACAAAGGTTGATACACTTTGGCTAATCCTCACTCCAGTCCTGAGATCAAGTGTATCAACCTTTGTCAGAAATTATGGATCCAACTGATTTTACAGTAGAGTAAATATTGTACATAATGCCCTTTTCAATTCAAAATAATGAACTTTGAGGCTGAATTGCTCAAAAATGATACTGAGTGAGTCAACAGTCAGGATGGTCCTGAGATCAAGTGTACAAACGTTTGTCAGAAATTATGGATCAAAGGGATTTTACAGTGGCGTAATAGGTTTGCTCGCTCCGTATCATGCACTACATGCATTTGCCATATATTCTGTAATACGGGCGCACTTGATTTAATACACTAGACTATCGTTGTGTTTTCTCGAGATCTCGAATTAATTATCTCGTTATCACGGGAAAACGGGTGGAATAAAATGTAAGTATGTATGGCCTTTCAGGGCTTCCGTACATATATGTATTTTTTTTTGTATCATATTTGGTGAAATCAGATTTTACGGACAGAGAAGACGTTGTACCAAAATCTCGCGAGAGTATGTTTGCTGAAGTGAATTTACTCTTGATTTATTTAGTCTAAAACACGTTTTAGTGTCAGAATGTTCAGAAGACATGTTGCTTGTGAAACATTTAATTTTTTTTTTACTGTAGTGACTCCGAGGAGAACAAAAACCCCGCTCATGATCTGTGCTAACGTTCACGAGAACGAGACTCAGGAGGGGACGTTGTGACGTAAACAGGAAGGACGCGACAGCGAAAGTGCACACACACACACACACACACATGGTGTGAGGAGGCGGAGTTGGTAAAACAGGAGACACACACACACACATGACATAACACAGTCTATTAAAAGTCCTCATGTGCGAGAAGTCGCGCTAACGTCAGCCAGAGACGAGGACGGACGTTATTTCTAATGTAGCTTAGCTTAGCTTAGCTTAGCTACACGGTTGCTAGGTGAAGCTGAAGATGGCTCAGCGGGTCTCCACGTCCTTCCTGCAGAGAGGAGAGGAGCACAAGAGGATCTGTGTTTACGACTGCCGCGTAGAAAATGGCAAAGCCACCCAGAAGTTTCTGGAGTCGAGTGGTTTGGACTTCAACGACTTTCTCAAACACCTGCACAAGGTAATGCTGACGTTACTCTGCTGTGTGAAGTTACATGCTTTAAAAAACAACATGTCAACAGGCATCTGTGTGCATGAACATCACAGATTTATGATCTAATGCAGCAGTTATGCAACCAACAAAACCCACTTATATTGTTAAGAAGTTAACACCTGATGTTTCAACGTGTTATGTAGCCACTAAACTGCCTTTTAATTTCAGTGTGCAAGCACACAAGTACATTTATTGCCCTTTATTTGACTTCTAGTGGTAAATCTCTGCATCATTTTGTGTCAAAATCAAAACACGTCACTGTAATTTCTTTTGTTTTCAAAGAAAATATGTCTACAAGAAGTTATGTTGTCATAGCAACCTGATTATAATCCGATTCCTGAAGAGATGTTGTTGCCAGATTATTATGGTTTAATTAATAAATCAAGTCAAGTCAACTTTATTGTCAGTGCTGCTATATGTACAAATTTCATTTCCCTCTTATCCCGTGCAAACAGCATAAGCATGACATATAAAATATAAGTAAAAGATGTAAAAAATATACAAATCTAAAAAAATATACAAGCTAAAGACATGTAATATAAACAGAATTATCAGTATAAATATAAATATAAGTATATGTATGGCAGTATGGACAGAATTAACAGTATTTACAGTATACACAATGAGGTATATCAAGAAAAGAAATGTGTCACAGTTGGCTGTGCAGTGCAAGTTTACTGTTACTTGGCTTTTATCTAACTGTTTTTGGTTTTATTAAACTGTATATAGTATATACACAGACATGCAAGGAGTAACTAGACACCTTCATTCAAATCAAATTCAAATCAAAGGTGTCTGTTTACTTCTTGCATGTCTGTGTATATAGTGTTACATTGTATATCGTGTAGGTGTATAAGGGTAAAGTTTTTTTATTGGGATGTTATGTTAAGTTCAAATGTTTCTATTTTTTCTTGCTATCACTTACTATCTCACTTACCGTTTTGGGAGCTGCTGTAACAAACCCAATTTCCCTGCGGGGATTAATAAAGTAGTTCTGATATTTAATTACAGTGCACAAGCACCTGTGTTAGTCCCTAAATACATTTATTGCCCTTGTTTGACTTGCACTACCTGTGCAGCGCTAAATTCCTGCAAAATCAAAGTGTCAAAATCAAAGCATGTGACTGTCATTTATTTTGTTTTCAAAGAAAATATGTCTACAAGAAGTTATGTTGTCATAGGAGCCTGATTATAATCTGATTTCCAAAGAGCTGTGTCCTCAGTTGCCAGATTATTATAGTTTAATAACAGATTTAACTAACTAACTTACATCATGATCTCATAAACACTTCCTTTTAAAACGACACTTAACACGTGACTTTTGACCACCCTGATATCGGATGCAGCGTGAATACCACGTCAATGAGTGAGCATGAATCTAAAACCCAGCCCTGGATGTTGTGAAGCAACACGGACATGTTGTGAACCTGAAGCAGTGGTAATTAAATTAAATGATTAATCCAGCTGGGTGCAGTTTTTACGTCTCAACACGCCTTGTCCTGTCATTCTACGCAACAACAACAACAACAACTGCAGTTCCCTGAAAACGATACTGAAAGTCAGTAGTCCCAGCAGAGTGCTGGGAGTTACAAACCCAATGTTTTGGTGAGCTGTGTAATTTTTGATGGGGCTAAAACTTATGCACTTATGCATACAAGTTATTTTAAAGATGGGTTTTCGTAGCTGATGCATCAAGAGATGAGTTCAAGGTCTGAGATTCATATGAGCTTGGATCCATCCTGGCATGCGATTAGAATGAACAATATGCTTATGTCATGTCAAGTGGAAACTAACAAGTGTGCCTTTGTCACATGACAAATATCCTAAAATTCATGGGTTACGTGGTTCACCTAAATGTTAAGTTAGGAAAACATTCTAACAGGTATAACGTTCTTATTTTTAAATTAAATCCTGTGACTGATATACTGTAAATAAACTAACCTGAATGAACTGAAACACTGATAATTTGAACATAATAAGCTCCATGAAGACAAGAGGACTACTTACAGGGGTAGGGGGGTGTTCTGTTATACTGCATTAGTGTACATAATAAACTGGCACGTGAGCGTACATTTGTTATGCTTCGTCAATTCCTTTCAAGGAAACGAAACCGGAACGTGGGCAGGTCTGTTCATGCCACATTAAATTCATGTTTATGGTGTCATGCCACTCTCTGATAGCTGATGCTGATTTTTCAAGAAGTTTGGTGGAAAAGTAACTCCGAAAATTGTTCCTTTTACAGATACACACATCCAGATGTGATTAAGCAAATAAGTGAAACCTTTTTTTTATTTTTTTATTGTGACGCTAATCTTACATTCACTTTAGGTTTCGTTACTTGAATAATTTGCCCATACGTAGGTGGAAACATCCTTTGCGTGGGTGTGACTGTGTTCCTGCCTGCACGCCGCATCAAACCTGTATCATTTTCAGCTTTAAATGAACAATTTCGGGTCAGTCCAACTGAGAATATACACAACAAAAGACAAGTTGAACTTTAGTTGACACTTTAATATCAGTGCTAAAGAGACCACAGACAATTGCACTTAACATAGAAAGATACAATCTTTATATATGTGTAGGCAAACATCTGCAAAAACCCTTTACATTCCTCTGGACCTCCTCTGTTGTATATCTTATCAGCAATTGGGATCCTCTCTGTTTACAGATCCAGGAACAGCATCTCTCTCTAAGAGTTTTACTACGCGTGAATGGGAAGCAGATGAATTCTTTTACGCAGAACATAAAACTCTCACCACATACACCTTAACACAGATGCATTCTGACACCCACTCATGCCTGGTTTAGGCCCCTGTCCACTTGGTGTAAGGTCACACATAGTTTAGCTGTCAATCCAGAAACCATCTCAATACTCAAGCGAAGGCACTGGCTGCTTAAATTTGAGATGTCTTAAAATTCTGCGTTAAAAAAAATCTGACTTAACTCTGGGTAAAGCTCCTCGTCGTTTCCCTGTTACGTCCTCTTCCTGCTCTTACAGCATAGACATATATACATAGACGCCGCATTGAGCGGATTGGTCGTTGGTTGCGATACGTCAACAGGTCCGCCATATTGGATAAGGCAGATCTGCCCGTAAACTAATACAAGGAAATGGACTGAACTTCATAAAATGCCTTTCTACAAAGTTCTTTAAGTTAATGCCTCTTATACACCCATTCACACACACACTAATATATCTGGGAATCAAAAAGGCACCAAAAACAACGTTTTATGATTCAGTGCTCAATGCGGCGTCTATGTATATATGTCTATGCTCTTACAGGCTGTCAGTTGTTTGAAAAAGCAGCCCTGGTTGTCGCTGTGATTGGATCTGATGATCATTTTCTCAACCAATTTGTTTATTTTGTCAGATGGAAAATGCATTTTTTGCTTGACAAATAACCGAAACAATAAACTGATTCCTGACTCCAAATAGTTGCTTTAATAGTTTCATTTAATTGACTCTTTTGTTTCAGCTCTTCTAAAGAGTGGCTGTAAAGAAGTGATAATTGACACTTATTTCAACTTTCCTTTAAAGGAATTTAAAATCGGATCGCATGAAACGTTTGTGGTCGCTACGACGGACAGGACAGTCCTGGATTTTAACAAATTTGGTGAGTAAATCGGACCTTGTTGCTGCGAAAGCAAACAATATGAAAGCATTTCTGCTTAATGTGTACTGTAAACATGTATATTTGTATATTATTTTACTGTAGAGGAGCTTCAGGATGGCAGCACCCTGTACTTGTTGCAACACAAGAACCAAGCCCTGTCAGTGGCAACAGAGGAGCAGATCAATTACCTGCCCCATTATGATACCTTGATCCGGAGCGGCATGTATGAGTACTATGCCAGCGAGGGCCAGAATTCATTGCGTAAGTGCTTACATGATGAAAGTTCTTGATATGGACAAAGACATTAAGCTCCACATATTCACTCCTAACTTGTTACCTTTGTGTTCTTTGTGTTTTTCCAGCGTACGCGCTTGCTGAGCTGATCGACAACGCTCTCTCTGCCACAGCTAAGAACACAGGAGTGAGGACAATAGAGATACGGATGGTTGGTTCTATCTGCAGTTTTTAATCAAATATTTGTTTATCTTAACCTAAATTAATGTCAGAGTTCAAACAGTCTGTATTCTTATTTATCTAAATCTGTAATTGTGTCTCTTTTTCCTAGATGTTTGATGAAAGTCTTGGGAAGCCTGCAGTGATTGTTTTAGATAACGGGTGTGGGATGACCTCTAAACAGCTCAACAACTGGGCAGTGTACAGACTCTCTAAATTTTCCAGGGAAAACAGCAAATTTGCAAGGTTAGTGTGCTTGACTTTCTAGCTTTAGATCAACCGTGATCGTCCAAGGTACGCCACCGATATTTTATCTTTTTAGTTGTAAATTCTGGTACATGTCTGGGTTTTTGTTTTTTCTTTACTGCAGTCAGCAAGAGGGGTATATCCGGCCTGACCCTGTCCCTCGCAGCCTCAACAGCGATATATCCTACTTTGGAGTTGGAGGAAAACAGGCTGCTTTCTACATCGGAGATTCAGCCAGAGTAAGTTCACGAAAAGAATGCAGCACTATTGCATTGTAGCAACAATTAAGCCATTTTTAATTGATTAATCGATAAGGTGTCAGCTGTTAAAGTAATTGCCAACTATGTTGTCTTTTTTTTTTTTTAAGGAAAAATGTCCAAATTTTCTGATTTCAGCTTCCCAAATGGGAATGTTTTCTGGTTTCTCGGTTCCTCTGTGACAGCAAACAGAATATCATACGACATTTGAGGACGTCAAATAAACAACTAAATAATTAATTAATTGCAAAATGGTGGGCAGATTAATAAATAATGAGAATAATCATTAGTTGCTGCCCCACTGCATTGCCAGAGAACTACTCTACTAGGATTTGGTGCTGACATATATATTATGGTCAGGATGATGTCACAATGAGTTGCAGGAAAAATTTGAGCCAGCTTCAGCGTTTCTATCAGACATCCCTGCGCTTGTTTTTGCTGGATCCCTTTGCACCCTTCATGTTCGCACTCCAGCATTGCCTGACTGGCCTCACTTGAATGAATGAGGAAAAAAATAACTGTAGCTTTCCTTTGTTTTAATAGATGATGAGTAAACCAGTCAACTCCCCAGATGTCCATGAGCTGATTCTGTCAAAAGACGAGTTTGAGAAAAAAGAGAAGAACAATGAGGATATTTACAGCGGGAGGATCAAAAACAGAAAGGTAGGATGAATGAACGCAACACAGGGTTAGTATGATTTAGAACTGGAAATCTGGAGCTCTCTTTGTTAATAGCTCTGTTATCTATCCTGTGTGTGATTATTTCATCGTACCGCTGCAGCCTGGCGACTCTAAACACATCAAAAACGATGACGAACACTTCCTCCATGCCCTCATCGCCGAGGAATCTAGGAAGGAAAGCTTCACAGCGGTGGTCATCATGGGAGTGCAGCCCGAGCACGTCACCTTTCTGAAAAAGGATTTCGAAGTGTGGGTCAGACAGCTAGCGTAAGTTCACTCAACAAAATCACCTGTTTTTGTACTGATTGTCTGCTTCGATTGGTTTCATGTAAATAATATTTGTTTTGTCCATATTTCAGTCATATATATCACTATTACATTCATGGAGTCAATGGAAATGACACAAGAAAGAACTCTAGAAACTCAAATCAAACAAAAATTAACATTCAGGTGAGGCTGCTGGTGGAAAAACATTTAATCTTCTGCTAAATATAGTCTATGTCAGCTGATATTATCATTTGACTCTTCTTCATTGATCAGATCACTTTGCGAGAGAAGCCTCCCAAATGTCCCCGTGTGATGGATCTGAGGGATGTTGACAACGACATGGAGACCCTGTACATAAATTCAGCTGCGGACACGTTTGAGTTCAAGGCGCTCACTGCACAAGACGGTGGCACAGTGGAAGGAGTCATTCGGTATCATCCCTTCCTCTACGACAGGGAGACTTACCCTAAAGACCCTTGTGCTGAGCAAGGTGTTTAAACTAACTTACTCTGAAATGTTGAATATGTTACTCTGTCTGTTTGACAGCTTGGGATTCAAATTGTGGATTTTTATTTTGGTTCTTGGTTTTCCAGCCTCTCCTGATGCGGATGATGACGATGATTGTGCTAACGAGTCCGGAGTCCAGCATCAGGCGAGAGGGAAAAAGGCGATATTTGACTGTTTCTGGAATGGACGGCTCATCCCTTACACCACAGTCTCTGAGTAAATACACATTCTTTCCACTTTGACTTTAAAAACACAGGAGTCACTTAATGGGCTACTCTTTTTATAAGAGTTAAAAGGAAAATGTGCTTATTTGAGTGTCAAATGAGGCAATTGATACTAGAGCCAGCAGGCACTTAGCTTAGCACAAAGACTAATCATCACAGTGGAGCAATTGATGGGAAGTCAGTGTCTGGGCCAAGGAATCGAAGCAGCACGCTATACCCATGCCACATATTTGCATCTTCTACTCCCATGTAAATTGGAGGAGAAATTTCCAAATGGAGCAGGGAGCAGCTGTTCTTTCTCAAACTCCCGAGGCCAAAGTTTTTAACATTTAGCTCTCAAACTTGACACAGAACTGGTCGACAAGATGAAGATGCTCATGGTCCTTCGGCTTCTGGATACGCCACACCGTTTGGCATTTTTGGCCACCTGTTCGAGGGGCTTCATTTAGAGATTTTCTGTTTCTCTCAGGGGGAGAGACACACACACATACACACAGACAAGACAAAAGTCTTTCAAAATAAGAGTCCCTTCAAAATAAAAGCCTTTGTAAAACTCTCATTAACAGACACAAGACCACACAAGTATGCACAAACACACTAACAGCTATTTAATGTATGGGGGCGACGGGGCCAGAGCCGCCAGAGCATTATGCAATAACCTGCGGTGGAATAATTGAAACAGAAACGCTGTCCAACGTCACTACAGTGCCGATCCGATTAGACGGGTCAAACCGCTCCACAGTCATCCTGAAATATCACTGAAACTGGTCGTTGGATGCGTTGGGTACATAGTTCATGGACTACACTATAATACTCTCCCAGTTGTGTCCTTGATTGGTTTATTTCGTGTACCCAGCTTCAGTGTCTGTGTCTGACTTTCAATCTATGCTAAAATCTATCAGAAGCCAAGAATGTTCACAGTGAATGAGACAAAGGGAGTACTGGTAGTGTGAAAGCTGATAAATCAGAGAAATAAAACACCCACACAACACTGCACAACGCTGCTGTTTCCCTCTTCTCTGTCTTTATGCTAAGCTAGGCTAATAACCTTCTGGCTCCAGCTCTCTGTTTAGCATTGGCAAGAAAGCATCTTTAACCTAATTTATTAAAGAACTTGCACGGTGTGTTGGCCTTCTTACATTCTGTGTCATCCATTTGTTACAGGTTTGACTGGTGCACAGATAAAAAATCAAAGCTGCCCGCAGAGTGTTACAATCGGATTTCAGGAGTGCTTTTCACGGATGACAAATTCCAGGTCAGCACGAACAAGCTGACCTTCATGGACCTGGAGCTGAAACTGAAGAACAAGGACACTATCTTCACACGCATTGTTAACGGACAGGTAGACACATTTATTTTTTTCTCGATAATTAGGACAGATTGCAGCCCCACATTAAAGAAATTCCCTTTGTGCATAAAAAGTTATATGTTCCTTTAAATGTTGATGATATTTATTCTTGGAAGTGTCCACAGGAAAAGAACAGTTCGGCAGATTCCCCCCTCCCTGCTCAAGGTGCCAAACTGTAGCAAAGACTATAAGACTTGCAGTCATTATAGAGTCCATAAGTAAGCTTGTTAGTGATGTTCTTTGTATGTTGAATTTCCCTAGCGAGCAAGAGTGTGACAGGGAAAAAAGATCAGTCAAAGAAAGCAGGTCTGCCACTACGTCCTTCCCCCATCAAGGTGCTCAAACACACTGAGAGACAAAGTTCAGCAGCACATGTTGCTAGAGGGATGAACTAAAGCTGCATTAAGCTACAGTTTTGATATTAACGTGAACAGGGGTAGAAGGAAGTGACATAAAAACCAGGTGTTAAGGTTAATAAACAATCCCAGTCCCAGTCTCCTCACTCCCAAGGACACAGCCAGTCGTGAGCCAGCCTCTGGCAGTTGGGGCCAATCAGGGACTGGCACCCGCACACCTGTATTTACATACAGAAAACTATAAATGTGATAAACCAGAAGTAGAACACGAGTTCTTAGGTCAAAAAATCTTTATCTTAATGCAGCTTTTTAGTCCATTTGTTTTAATTTAAGAACTAGAAATAACCAACCAAGTGTTCACGAACTGTTTTGTTTCCACGTCCCCAGAAACAAAGAGGTCACCTTCAGAAGGAGTTTACGAAGTGGCTAGAAAACTGTCACAAGAAGTTGGACAAGCAAATCCAGTTCAAGGGCTACATGGAGACCATAACACGAACAGAATTGCCGAAGAAGATGCAGGAATTTTGGGCGACGTTCTCCTCCATCGTATGGGACAAGAAAACTTACACGACAGGCGATCTTGTGAGCATCTCTTTTTGTTCATATCTGTACACTCTCATTATTCTGAGTTCTTCACTGATGCCTACATATTTCCTCATAACGTAGGTGAAGTCTCATAAAACGGGGATCAATCTGTACGGTGTCGTGGTTCGGTTTTTACTGTACGGAAATCACAAAGAAGACGTGTTTGCCACAGCAGGATTCGTTGAACTGGCTCTGGTAAGAAAGGCATTCATCTATGACTGACTCTGGATTGTTTCTCACATGTCAATCCTCGAAAGGACAAGATATGGAAATGTTGAGTGATTTTTGTGTGTAAAAACAATTTGATTCTCTTGAAGCGTTTTCAATGTTTAGGTGATCTATGAACACCTCTTTTCTTTTTTTTGAGTTAACTTACTACAAATCTGTTTTCCAGGAACCCAAAGCACTTTACGATAAGGTCAGGATCATACCCATTTCGAAGATTGACCAGACGGCCACCAAAGATGCCATCATAAAAAACATCAACAAGGACCTTGCCAAGTGAGTAAGCAGTTAGGGGAAGTGCTCTCATTCTGCTTGCATCTAATCTGGACTAACCTGGAAATGGATTTATACACAGGCAAGAGTACCATATAATCATTTACACCACTCAGTGATGTTTGTTAGATGTGATTCAGTGGCAATTAATTATCAGTAGAGGTGCCAAAAGCAAGTAGAACTGTACTATGTAGTGGAAATGTGGAAGGGCGAAGTGGGTGCCGTTGACCTCTCTCACCAAGGGGCTGAGATGGAAGATGATCTCAGGAATGTCTTGACAGATTTGTCACAGATCATTGGATGGCTGAAGTGAGGGGCTTTAGGTTTGTCGTTTGTTTTACTGCGTCAGTCAGCTGGGATAGGCATAATACATTCTCTATGGCTGGGAGATAGATGACAATAAATGAGTAAGATCCGCACAAAATATCTGCTGAGCATGTGCTCTGCCTTCTGCACATTGGCCTGTGGTGGAGTGTAACCTTCACCTGTCATTCTGCTGGAAAGTTCTGTAATATGGTCTGCTCTGAAAAGCTGCAAGCCCGCCTGAAGTACAGAAACCAACGACAATCCACACCACATAAGTTTGTCTATTTCACAGTGAATGCACGTTGAAAAGAAATATTTCTGGTAACGGTGTGTAAAATAAGTCCACTGGTGTTGTTTCCCCTGATGTTTATGAGCGAACAAACAGAACAACAATGCACACTGATATCAAATTCAGCTCAAATAAATGTGTTTGTTTGTTCCAGACTTCCAGAGAAACTTAAGGTGGACTGGCCTGACCGTAACCCCTGGCCACAGAATGCCATTCGTCCAGCTGGGACTGTGTTAGGTAAAATGAGTGTGCATAAATATGATCATGTTAAAAACGTCAGACGTCCAAACGTCACTCTGAATGTTTTGTGTTTTCACTTTCACAGGGCCTTTCAGAATCGAAATTCTTAACAAGAATGAGGACTCATTAAGCAGGATGCCGTCAGTGGGCCAAGGACCAGTGAAAAAACTTCTTGTCGTGCTCAAACTAATCCACCATGGTAAGAAAAAAGAAAGACGTTCCTCTAAACGGCAGCTTCTCATCCCAAGCTTTACTTTGTTTACCCTTTGTAATCAGTTGTAATGTTCTTTCTCTCTCTAAATCTTGTTATAAACTCTGTTTGCCTTTCATACCTAGGTGCTAAAGGGGATCAAGAGATTGCCTCCTTCACTGCCTCACATGGAAAGTGGGCCTATTGGTTCAAAAGCTTTGGTATGTTTCTTTTTATTTGTCTACCTTTTCATTATCTTTTGGATGCCGTGATTTCTCGTATGCTGAAAGATCATGTACACATTTCGCAAACATCTCACTTTTGACAGAGAATTTGACCAACCTGGGGAAGTATAGTCTGTGTCTGAACACTGCGATAAATGAAAGTAACGTGACCGTCTTCGGAGGCAGCGAGCTTCCAAGCTACAAACTCAATTTCACCATCAAAGGTAAGGAAAATCACTGAACGTTTACGTTTACTGCCATATTAATTATCCTTTGTGAATGCCCAGATCACACTCTTGTACTGTTTTATCCTTCCCAGAGGGCAGTGCTGAGAGTTTCGTCATCGATGTGGCAAGCCCCTCTCTTAATGTAGGAACGCCATTCGACATTCCTCTGCGGATAAAAGATGCGTATGGCCACCCAACGACGCCTCCACCCAATCTCAAACCTGTACTTGAATGCAGGTAGGTCACTCTGCTCTATTTGTAAAACATCTAACTGTTTTTTTTTTTTAAATGTTTCTTTTATGTACAGTACCAGTCAAAGGTTTGGACACACCTTCCCATTCAATGGTTTTTCTTTATTTTTCGTACGTGAAGACATAAAAACTATGAGAAAACACACATGGAATAGTTTTCCAACGGTCTCGAAGGGCTTCTCAGAGGTGCTGAGCACTCGTTGGCTGTGTTTCCCTCACTCTGTGGTCCAGTTCAACCCTAACCATTTAAGTCGGGTGATTGTTGAGTCCAAGTCGTCTAATGCTGCACTCTTTCAACAAATAATGGTCCAACACAAACCAGACAGTATGGCATATCGTGTCACTTGCAAAGCACCCCGCTCCGTCACACCTCCTCATCAGTGTTTGATGTTTTTTGCAACTGTGCATGAAGACACATTAAAAGTTCTTGATATTTTCTTTATTGATTGACCTTCATGTCTTGAAGTAATGATGGATTGTTGCTTCTCTTTACTTAGTTCAGTGGATAATATGAATTACTACAGTAGTGGAATAGAGCTATTTACTGTATGCTAAACAGAACCTCTAAACAACACACAACTTCGCATTAATAAGGCAAGAAAATCCACTTTTGACAATCCACACCTGTTAACTGAAATCCTTCGACTGGTGGTGTATATTTTTCTTCTTGTCTTATTCCTCGTTCTCTAACAACCTCAAGTTTCTGCAGCTTATTTGTATTTGATTAAGTAGATGTTTATATTGCCAGCTACCACATAAATCTCATAATGTCTTCAAACTATTATTATTAATGTTTAGTGGCCTGGAGGTGAGTTATGAGAAAGTGGACAGCAGCGGAACCACGTTCACCATCAGAAGTGTCAAAGCAAGAGGAAGAGTCCAGAAAGAATCAAAGGTTAGAAAACATGTTGATGAAAGTATGTTATAATATTAATTATAAAGTGTAAAAGAGTAGAATCTTGATGCAAAGAACAACTTGATATGCTCTTGTTTATCTCCATGTTTATTTTTCAGCCATTCGACCTGACTGTGACGCTGCCTGGCATGAAAACAGAGACACAGATTATCAAGATATTTGTTTATCCCGGTGAGTTTGTGAGCTTGTGTTACAATACACAATATTTGAGTTTTGTCAATTTGGGTGACATTGCTACAACAGCTTTGTAAATGTTTTACAGTAAATGGGTCGTTGTATTTTGGTTGTTAGTACCGTTTTCACACATATGTTTCAGTGGGAGGCTAGCACAGCTTGACAACCCCCCCACTGACATCAGTATGTGTGTGTGTGATAGTCACCCTAAAAAAAGTGCTTTCAGTTGAGCTGCATGGTAATGTTTTTCAGGTTTGCCACACTCCCTCCATGTGATGCCAGAAGAAAACCCAATCATAGCGGAGAACGGAAGCCGTGTCGAGTTTAATGTTGAAATTCACGATGAGGCTGGAAACATCACCGCTCACCCCAAACAGACGGTTCGCTGCCAGGTATGGGGATGCAGATCCATCCAGAAGTCATCAGATGTCTGTGTGAGAACTATAAAAGGAGCATTCAGACCATACTAGACTGACGCAGGGAGCTAGACTTGCTGAGAACATGGCGCCTGTTTTTACAGCATTAATGTAGTTCAGCAAGCGAACATCTGTCTCATGAGAATATTAGCGCTCTTGCGTAACAGTTTATCCTGTTTACCAGCTAAAGAAAAACTCCCAGCGGCAACAACTACATTAGTCATCGTCTTACCAGAAGAATATGAAAACAAGAGGGCTTGTCACTCCCAGATACAAAACATGTGGTCAGAAGTGCTCTTATTGGGTCGTAAATCTTACAATTTAAAGCGGCATTATGGTAAGGGCTGTGATCTGGTGCCCTAAGTTGGCATTTGAAGCGTAAATATGGACAGCTTTGTTATGATTACATTACTTATTACTTAAAACTAGCAATAAACAACTTTTCCAACAGCCAAAAATCAGTCGGAAGTGCAAAAACACAAGACAAGCTCACCAGCGACTAAAAGCCAGTCCCAGATTTACTCTCATGCAGAGTCTTCTTGCTCGGACACTCGATCAAAGCTCGGGCAGCCCGGCTAACAAACTGAGCTAACAGCAGCTACAGTTGGCAGCTGATTACTAAACCGTCTGAGGAGAACATCAGGGGGACAAACGGGAAACATTTTCTCTCCATAAAATATGATCCAGTTTCACCAAAAATCAGTGAAATCACTTGTGATTGTACCCGGAACACAAAGAACAGATGTACAGACTTGTAATAAAAGTTACGTCATGTTGTTTTAAAATAAATAAATAATCCATAACTGAAGACTCTTTTTTTGTTTTTGTATCATACAATTTTTTTATTTATTTTTTTTAACAGAAACCTCATTCGATCAATATGTTTTTGACTCTAGTCCTTTTTTTTCTTAAATAAAATATGTCTACGGTTATGTTCTCATCTTCCTGGCCTACTTATTTTTTTATTTAATAATACCTGAGTGATCATACATAACTAGAATGCACTGGTTGACTTATCCTCACCTTTTTTTTTTTTGTGAATCTCAGGTTCATGGGTATGCACCGGACGTTATCGACTGCAGCAGCACAGGAACTGGACAGTTTGTGACAAGGCCCATCAACCTGAAAATAATAAAGGGAGAACCACAAAAGCTCAAAGTTCATTTTGAGATGTCTGTAAGTAAAAACAAGTAGCAGAACATTTCTCTGATTTAAGTCTCATGATCATGATGTCTCCATGCCCGTGTCTGTGTTTTCCCCACAAGAATCAGAAAAACATTGCGGCGGTTGTGAGGGAGCTGAAGGTGATTCCCAGCACACGAGTGGCCACGATGGAGCTGTACAGCCAAGTTGATGAGAATCTGGTGCTGAGGAACAAGGAAAAGATCGAGTGGATGGCCGGAGGCTTGCTGGAGAATCTGTTTTATAGGCTGTATGATGAGGCTGGTAGAGAGGTACCGCTCACTGCTGAAATAGGCTCCAAGATCAAGGTATGTCTGGCATCTCTTACACTGTAACTCTGTAACCGATTATGCTTCATCTGAAAAGATTCCAGTGGTTTGGGTGTGTTATGATTAATGATTACTGCAATAAATCAGTCAACCAGGAGTCCATGTGTTTTTATTGTTCACTCTGACTTTGCTTAAGGTAAACTGGACAGGAGACGCAAATCTGGCCGATTTGGTTCAGGGGAAGCTTCCTGATGTTCAGGTGCCCAGGCAGGTGCAAAAAGAGCACTTCTACCAGGTCTCCTACCAAAACCAGAGTGTGTCTGTCTCCTTTACCATAACGTAAGTCCCATACCAGATTTAAAGCTGTGATTCATTTAGCTTAAAGGAATAATTCATTCTGGGAAATATTCCTATTTTTTTTGTTTTGTCAGTAAGATAAATATGAAACTAGAAATTAAACTCACTAACAACGTACGAAATAATAAGTTTCATTTCTTTATGCTAAGCTACACTAACTGTCTTCAGACAGAAATTGATTTTCTCATCGTACTAGGGGTAAGCGGCTAATTTCTCAATATGTTGAAGTTTTGCTTTAATATTCAGACTCGTATCTTTTGTCTTTACTCTTGTTTGTTTTGCTTGAAGGCCTCGCCCGGATGAACCAGCACGCCTGAAAGTAACTCTGCCCCAGAGCACGTTGAGGTTAGGTGAAATCCTGCCTGGAAACATCAGTGAGTCTGAACATAATCACACCAAAAGTCTCACTTTTGAGTATTTGGTTGCACAAACGATTACTCACATATTTGTTTCTGATACAGACTTGGAGCTTGTGGACCAGTATGACAATGTAACCAAGTCGCTTACCCCCAGCTGTGTGAACCACATGAGCGTGAAAGCTGACGGTCTGGACACATCGGCTGTCGCCTTTACGTGGCAGGTAAGAAAGGAGAGACACAAACTTAATCTACTATGTGGCGTGAGGCTTAGTTCTCCAACATATTCCTGCATATTGTGGCACCATGACCTCCTCACCTCCATTTCTCCACCTCCACACCATTAAAAAGAGCCAAGCACAGTATGTATGCAGGGTAACAAATCTTTGCTTGGGCGCATTTAAGGCATTCCTCACTGAGGGGGAGTGTCTGCAAGGTCTGATTTATTACCTGAAAATTTCCATCCCGTATAAATTTACGGATGATGCTTCAGATGTTGTTCCCGGGATTTGCTGGAGCCACTCTCCCAGTTTGGGGGTTACTGCCCCAAGTGCCCCCACTACCACGGGGACCACGCAACCCTTGACCTTCCACATCCGTTCCAGCTGCTCTTTCAACCCTTGATACTTCTCAAGTTTCTCATGTTCCTTCTTCCTGATGTTGGCGTCAGCTGGGATCGCCACATCTATCACAACTACCCTCTTCTGCTCTTTGTCCACCACCACTATGTCTGGTTGGTTAGCCAGGAGCTGTTTGTCAGTCTGGAAGCTGAAGTCCCACAGCACCTTGGCCCTGTTGTTCTCAGCAGTTCATCCTTCGGGGCCGTCTTTCTGATGTAGTCTTGTATTTTTGATGTTTCATCCTGGACAGTGGCCTTGACACACGGCCTTGTTTATTTTATTTATTTTTACATGTGCTCCCTGGAACCATGCATGGACATCCTAAAACATACTCAAGCCTTTAAATGCCACTTGTTGGCATGATTGTTTTCTTTTGAATGCGGCGTAAGGATGTATTTTTAGATGTTTTACAACTACTTTTACTCAAGTAAAGTATCTGAATACTGACCTGTAGATATGTGTTTTGACGTCAGGAGAGCTGCTGTTCTGTTCTGGTAACGGGGATTCGGTTCCAGTCTGGGACTCTTGGCCCCAGAGAGATCTGCTTCACCTACAAAAGTTATGTGGAGCGGGTCATAGTAAAAGTCACCGCTGGAGTACCTGCACAGCTTAAACTAGTCAGTGAGCCGGAGAAGGTAAGACAGCATCCTCATCTCTCCTCCTCCTTTCCTGTCTCCCCTCTGCTGTACATTGTCAATATTCAGAGGGACAAACAAACTTTCAAAGCACGTGTTTGTTTTGTATCGATTAGCCTTTGCAGGTGTTGAACGACAGCGGCATCCCCACGCCGTTTCTCATCCAACTATGCGATGAGTGGGGAAACCCCTCTTCAGACCGCAGGGTTGTTGTAGAATTGAGGTCCTCACCCCCGACACTGAAGGTGCGACACTCCTGCCGAAGTAATGGTCAGATACTTCTGAGTTGTACAGAAGCATCGAACAGAAGAAATACAATGATCTTCTTGTTGTTTCAGTTGACGACCGCTGTTACCTCACAACCTGTGAACGCTGAAGGGAAAGCCTCTTTCACTGTCACCAGTGTGAGCGGACCAAAGTGAGTGACATTTTCTATAATACAGTATAAAAAGGGAGCATTTCACTTCAACATTTCCAGCACATGTCCCAGCAGTCAGTAGCAGGAGTGTTGTTGTTCCCCTGTTGTTTCACTAGGGGGTACTATCAGCTAGAGTTTAGGGGGTCCTTCAACAAGAAACCCATCACCGGTCCATCAGTGAATATCACCGTACTCCCTGATCCCACCAAACCTGTCAGCCTGACAGTGAAGTATGACACCAACACCAAGTTTCCTGCTGGAGGCAAATTTCCAGGTTTGTATTTATTTATTTTTTCTGTTCGCCGAGCTCTTGTTTCACTGAAATCAACCGCTTTAGTGCTCTGCAAACTGAGGGCAGCTGTGTCTGTTGTGTACAGTGTTTTTGGTGACCGTGTTGTCCGACGAAGGAAGCCCGATGATGACTTTTAACCCCGCGGCTGTGACCATGTTTCTGTGGAGGGGGGGAGCGACACAGAACACGCCTCCACAAGGGGTGGGTGACTGCCCACTGATTTTTTGTTTGTTTGTTTATTTGCTTTTATTTTAAACTACTTGTTAATTTATATTCTTCTACTTTTCAAGGCCACTGAGCTGAGGTGTAGTAAACCCATGGAGAATGAGAAGAACGACTGCTTTTACTTCAGGTAAAATGCAAATGGAAGTACACTTAATCACTTTCTTAGCGAGAGCTGGATGAGGAGACATTGGCTACTGTGTTAATTACTGAGCTTTAGATTGGCTGGTAGGCGGGTTTTGTTCCTCTTTCCCCTCCTTTCCTGTTTATTTTCCAAAATGTCTGACTGTTTTTAAAGAAATGTAAATGTTGTTCTCACTGCAGAGATAAAGAGATCCCAGAACACACTGGAAAGCACACCATCCAGTTTTCTCTACAAATAGCCAAAGACAAATTCCTGTTCAGTAATCAGGTAGGTTGAACCTTTTAATTATGAGATATTAAAAGTTATGTGTCATATCTGTTTGGCAGGAGAGTGTGTGTTTACTGAGGGGGTTAGGTCATAATTCTCAATGACTCACTGAGAGAAATGACTAACCTTCTTGTTTCTCGTCTCCTAGATTAGTGTAAACGTGGTGGCCAATCAACCTGTCAAACTGGGACCTGACTCTCAGCCACCGACCCCAGTTGTTTCCTACAGCAAGGCCATTTCCAGCCGGACGTTGGTGGAGAATATGACTCTAAGGATAATGGTGAGCTCATGTCCTCAGATGTCATTTATCTTTATGACAGAGCAGAAACAGCCTTTTAGTTAGATATATGAATCATTGGTGTTTTTGACCGATTGCAGGACTCGTATGGAAACCCAGCTGGGGAGGATCTGGATGGGACGGTGAAGGTTTCTATAAAGAACTGTAGTGGATACAACAACAAAACGCTCCCTTTGTTTGAAGGCAAAGCCAACAGCGTTCAGTTTAGCTTGGCGAAAGGAAAGGCCGACATCAACGTGAGTGACCGCAAACACACCACAGCCTTTGTTCTGGCACGTAAAGGCCCCGTGATGCACATCACACATATGATAAATGTGTGTTTATTCTGCACAGAGGCTGGCCGTCATGGAGAACAGCCCGGGTGAGAACGGCAGTTCGTACATCCTCCTCTTCAAACCTGAAGTGAGGATGCGTTCCACACCCCTCGATCCCTTCGAGCTCCGCTTCGAATTTTACAACGGTATGATTCGGAAAAAGAGTTTCAATTGACACTCATTGTATTCTTGTGGTATCTAAAAAAAACAAACCAAAAGCTGTGATCTTTTAAAGTCTGTTTATCTTCTTCTTCTTCTTCTTTCTTTTTTTAGACGTGGAAAAGCAACAGAAAATGGCAGAGCTAACGAGGAAGAGAGATGAGCTCATAACTGCTATCGAACATTATAAAGACATCTTCTTTAGATATGATGAACTACGTCAAATGTTGGAGGGTAAGATTTCATTTTATATGAGTTAATAATGTGTGTAAAACGAATGAAAGTTTGATTTATGAAGAAAAAGCGAACACAGCTCTCGATGCCCTGCTTGTGTCTTTATTTTTTGTGCGGCCTTTAATTGTAAATATTTCTTCCATACTAGCTCAATACCAGGAAGCAGCTAAAAAAGAGACGCACCATCGAATCGAGCTGCAAAGTAGGAGCGTGAACATCAAGCAACCTGTAACCGTAAGATTCTTCACTGTTCTGTATGTGCAGAATTTATTATCTGATCCGTTTATCAGGAGGTTCAATTTGCTTTTTTTTTTTTCTTTGCAGCTCACTGCTATTGATAGACTTTTAGCAGAGAAGAAAGCTGATGTTGACAGGATCGAGAAAGCACCCAGAAGAGTCTGCGTCATCCGCGATCACTTCAAGGGGCAGCAGGATGTTTTGGGGATGGTAATGTCATGGAAAGAGAGACCTTAAAACTGTAACATCCAGTCAGTTTTTGGGACGATGTTTAAGTCTGAGTTGAGTGGGGGGCTAAAGAACTCACACTGTACTTTATTTGTTTTAATCTTTTCCTTTCTGAATGCAGGTTGGCCACTTGGCGTACGTGCAGGATGATGCTGCTGCGAGGGTCATCTCCTGGCACATCAGGGGGGACATGGATTGTGTCATCACCAAAACGTCAGAAGCGGCGCGGAGGATCTATCGCGACACACAAGGCAGGCAGCAGGTCATGGCCCTGGACAGTGTGTTTGTGACACCAGGCGACAGGTACGACTTCTGTGTCAGTGAGTGTCTTTTTAAAAAAAAAGCCTGACGTCTTTTGTGACTGTAAAAACTTCATTTTGACATTCAGCCTCCTGCAGCTTCCTCGAAACACCTCGTTCATACTCTACCTTCAGGCACCATGATTCATTTCAGTGTTGCTGCTGGCGTCAGAGTATCTCTCCTGATGAGATTCCTGTGTGTTCTTGATTATAGTCTTTTAATTTGTAAGCCTTCTCCTACCCGAGCCTTCCAACAACAGTAATTTAAAGATTTTGTGGCACCTCGTTCTCGCGTAGACTATTTAACGAATGAGCAACAAGAACATCTTCAATCCTTCGAGTCCTGCTTTCATTCATCAAATTATAGATTATATTTATCAAGGAGATAAAAACTGGAAAATCTGAAAGTACCGGTGCATCTTCCTCCACGAGGGACAAAACTTATTAAGTTCTGATTTCATGTTTTCATGATGTATTATTTAATAACAGGGTCGTTCTTTCATTGTGGTTTAAAGTACATATAACGGTGACTGTAATTATAACCGAAGAAAGAGATCAGCCTCCTTCCTGCTGCTCGTTGTTGAGCTTCATTGTGTGTTGATGACTGTTACTTAAAGGACCATACCAGTGGTGTTGCATGCTTCAGCAAGTTCTGACAAATTACATTCTTTACATCAGAGATCACCATTTAGCAAACCGTGTAGAGGAGTAGAATGTATTTTTGAATTGTAATGCAGTGTGAGTCTGTATCACGTCACTATTTCGACTGCATCTAATGATTATTGTCATTGTTGATTGATATGCAGATTCTGTTTTGGAATAATTGTGTGAACCTGGCCTTTAAAATGTAAAATAATATATCTATGGTGGCAAAATACACTGAAAAAGAATGTACATCACCCACAGGTTTTTGAAGAGCCGTTTTGAAACTCAAAATATGTAATGATGCCCGCCGCCATGTTGGTAATCCTGCTTCTTCCACCTCCTGGTTAATCCGCCGCCATGTTGGTAATCCTGCTTCTTCCACCTCCTGGTTAATCTAAAAATCAGTAAAGACGTGTATCAAACAAACCATCTGTAACGGCTACTATCTGTCAGTCAAAGCGTCCACGCTGCATAACTTTAAGCCTTAATATAATTTGAACAGGTGAGTTATATATAAATTCACCCTCAGTACAGTTGTCATGAACGTGGAAATTAGCTACAGAGACCAAAACTGTTTTTTGTACCAGGCTGTAAACATGTTTATTTCTGCTGTGAAGTTGGACATTTGAACATGGGGACTTATGGAGACTGACTCACTTCTGGAGCCAGCCTCAAGTGGACGTTTGAGGAACTGCAGTTTTTAGCACTTCCACATTGGTTTCACTTTACAGCCACGGAGGTTGCCGCTTGCTAAAAAACAGCAACATGGCAGACTCTGTGTTAGAGGAGCCACTTCCTCCATTTCAGGCATATTCTGCTATTAAAACCATCTAAATCTTACACACTGGGCCTTTAATTGTGAAAATAATCAGCAGCTTGATTGATAATAGATGTAATCATTAGTTGCAGCCTTATTAAGTGTAGTTCATCTCATCTCTGGTTGTCAATGACTGCCCAGAACAGGAGGAAAATAATTTGAATATGTTAATAAAAAACAAAAAACAAAACAGGTTAAATCTTTCAGAAACACTAGTATGGTCTTCAGTATGCTGTCAGATCATCTCTGCAGTCTCTCCACTAAGATTTCAATTGCTTACAGACTGCTGCCACACATAAGAAACGGACGCAATCTCTTTGACCCCCCTGGGAATCCAGTCTACGCCAGAAAGCTCCTGATTTACCCCCATGACCATGAGAGCTGCGACATCGGTGAGGCGCCTTGAATGGATTTGTAACATTGCCTGGTTCTTTTTTTCAGGGTAGATTTATAATTTATGTGCAGTGTTTCTGTGTTGTTGTTTTTTTGGAGAGGATCCCCAGGTTTCTTTGTGTTTGCTGTTGTTGAGGTATTTCCTTCATGCTGCTGCTACTCCTTGTGAGTCTTGGGTAAATGGTTCCACCTGGGATTCAGCCTCACAGAGGTGGAGGGGTTTCTCTGCAGCGGAAATTGGGCCTCTTTCAGCACGTTTAAATGACTTTTAATTGAGGGATTTTCTATAGTTTTTTAGTTTTGACTCATGGGTAAAAGCTCTTCATCCTCCTTTAATATCTTCTCCATGATCATGGATGTTTTTCAGCATAAACAGTTAAGAGTTAATGAATTTCTAGATAAGTCACAACAGGTCTGAAGGGTTCCTACCTTGTGCTCCCTTTGCAGTTTTTAAAAACATCCTCGGAGATACTATCCTGATAGATGACCTGGACTCTGCAAACAACTACAGGAGGGCGGTGAGTGATGCCTGCAGCAGGAGCCGTGCCGCAAATGAACGGCCCACTGATTGTTTTTCCTCTAAACAAGCCTTTGCTTACAGGTGGTCCAGAATAAGACCCAGTGTCCCACCATCCTGACCAGACAGGGGGACCGGATCAGTTCTAGGGGAAAGTTCGGAGGCACCCAAAACAAAGCCCCGGACATCATGTCACAAGTGTTTGGAGCCCCTTACCCAACACATTACTACACTCTTAAAGGACAAATAGGTGACACCTCATCTCTTATTTAAGTTTGTTTTTATGGTCCCGCTCTGTCAGATTTAGCTTTAATTTCTCTCATTTTATTCGACAGACCGGCTGATTCAGTATCACTCGATTGTGGTGAAGAGGGATAACGCAGCAAAGGAATGCGAGGAGCACATGAAGAACATGAACTCACCTGAAATGCAACAAAAGCAAAAAGAAATGGAGGAATTCAATCGACAGCTGAAGGATATTGACAGACAACGTGGTACGTTTGTTGACCTTCAAGCTTTTTACTTTCCTGTGCTTTTAGTATTGTTGATTTCTAACCGACCTGTGTTCTGTCTCCAGCCTCTAGACCAGTATTACCCGTGAAACGACATCCTGAAGATGCTACTGAGCCATCCGGCATCATGACAAAGAGACAGAAGTAGAGATCCACAAAAGAAGCTGACTGGTTCTACGTTATAGTTTAAACCATATGCCTCTTTGGTACTTTTATTTTATTACGCAGATCACTGACATGTTATTCATTTTTATTTGTACAGTTCTGTGTTTTTTATCGTTTTATAAGTTCTTATAGCAAAGTTCTGTCCATGCATGTTATACATATGTCCAACGAATGTATTGAAAAATATATAGATTTACAAAGATTTCTTTGCTTGTTGTCCTCATTTCTCTTCGACAATAGTTTCAGTGAAATGTTAAAGTTCTTAGTTGAGCGATCTGGACATGTGCGCACATTTTACGCACGGGATAATTGTGGCGCCTTCTCGAAACAAAGACAATCATTATCCAAATTTAGGCCTCCGGAAATTATGTATGTGTTTTTGGATGCCGAAAGAGAGTTGGATGTGAGCAGTGGATGTGTATGCGTGTGTGTTTGTGTGTGCGCGCTATCTGAGAAATGGAAAAAAGGCATCTGTCAGTATTGGAGGGGGTCCCGAAACGTCACATCCAATCTCCCATCTGGAAGGAGCTTGTTTAGGTCTGCGCAGCACAGAGAGAGAGGGAACAACCCGCGGTGCCTTCACTGATCACTGGACCACAGACCCTCACTGCTACTGAGTACAGATACTGGAGGAGTTTTAAGTATGTTAACCATGAAGAGCGGACCCTGCGCCTCTTTGCTTCTTCACCTTTTAATAACTTTTCCTCTCATCAGTGGAACACCTTATCAGTATAACATGTTCCAGGGAAATGCATACTCTGGCACGGACACCCGCCAGAGAAATAAGTGAGTAATGAATGTCTTTATCGTGTGCATGTTCTTGAAAAGCTCATTGATTTGTGGCGTTTATCTCCTGTGCGTAAATTTAAGCATGGTGTAAAAGTTACCCATGCGGTGATCTCACTACATGAGGTGTGATTTTTTTTTTTTTTTAATCGGTGGTTTTCCGCAGAAACTGGTGCGCCTACGTTGTGCACAAAAACGTGAGCTGTGCCGTCGTGGGGGGCACGGAGAGTTTCGTGCAGCCAGAGGGTTTACCGTGTCCACCGGAGCTGCCAAACTGTGAGCAACAAGTGATGTAAGTTCCCAGAAGTGCGGGGCACTGGGTGGAGGACAGATGTTTTTTTTAGCCTTTGTTAGTATTTTTACCATTATGATGCAATGCCTTTATCTTTACTGATGCAGAGGTAGTGAGTTTAGGACTGAGATGTTGTATATTTTTATTTAGTTTTAAAGCTTTGTTGGGTATCAAGGTCCTAAAATACAGTTGTGTTGCCACTCATTTATATTGTAGCAAACTAATCAGGCTTTTCATAACACTTTATTGTTTGTGTATTATTAATTACAGGGCTTACTTGCCTTCTTTTCTTGAAATGGGCATTTATTCTTAGAAGAATCTTTAAAAAAACTTATGACTTATGAAGCAAAAATATTCAGGCATCTGTGTTGAATCTTCATGAATGGCACACATGGACCACCATTACTCTGATTTTCTTTGTTTTGCCTCAGTGTTCATAGAGCAACACACACAAGGGTGGAAAGCCTTCATCTGTTTTCTGCATGATTAATTAATTGCAAATGTAGCATGTGTTAATTTAGTCCTAGTCGTCTGCAAAATGATTTTATTGTCCAAGTTTACTTTGTGTTTATGAGAGGGGGGTTTGCACAGTCGCATACTGAGTAGTTATATTTAACCCACATTTACCCAGGAAAAGATTAAAAATGTCTTTTTTTTAAGAGAGTTGTGGCCAAAACATTCAGCAGCACAAATTAAGAGCAAGTAAATTAAAACAGATATGACAACATTGACAAAACAGAAAGTATTACAACACATAACATCTCAAAAGTACAACAGTGAATCCAAGAATAAGAGTTTTTTACGCAATGCCACCCCAACGAATCTGTATCCAGGTCTTTCAGTGTGGATTTAAAAACATTCAAAGAAGTCAGATCATAAAATTTTATAACGTTCTGTAATGCGTTCCAGTCTGAGGGTGAGGAGTATCCAAACACCCTCTTCCCAATTTCTGTCAAACATTTGGCACGGACATCTGTACATAATAGAACAAAGTGCATTCATGTCTTCATTTCTAGATATCGGACCCACTTTAGGCCCATGTATAAGATTGCATACAAGACTGTAACAGAACTGGAGTGGAGGTGCTGCCCTGGGTACCAGGGTCATGACTGCCGGGAGATCAAAGACATGAAGTTCATCCAAGTCGAGCGCTTGCCTCATGCTCCCTCTGCCTCTGGACATGTTCCAGCCCAACAAGGTGAAATACATGTTTCTATCTTAGGAAGTCTGGCATGAAAATATGTGAAACCAAATTAAACAAATACGTAACTGTTGGGAAAATGTCAGAATAAAAGCATTCTTATTCCTGTTTCTCAACCCTCTGCTCTTGGTACAGCTCCAGAGCGGCGAACCGAGGCCCCGAGGAACCATCCCTGGGTAGGGGAGGGGCAGTTTGGAGGTCAGACAGGTCACGGACCACAAGGGGGTCATGGAGGATATCAAAATGCGCAACACCTGGAGGAGGAGGTGCAGCGACTGTCCCAGATGGTCCTTGACATGCAGGCAAGAATGACTGACATGTCCTCCAACCTGAGACTGGATTTCCAGGAGGACGCCAGCAAAATGCTGGTTACGTTGCTGAATAATGTCAGACAGCCTGCCAGTGCGAGAGGCGCAGAGACCCAAACTATTGAGGTGCAGGATTTCTCTTTCGCGGGCGATACAACAGTGATGGATGAGGTCATGAACAAGATCAGCCAGGTCTCGGACGATCTAGAGTCCAAGAGCAATACCCTGGATGACCTGCTGGGGCGTGTGAACCGTCATGACGGACAAATTCATCTGTTAATGGAGGCTGCTCAGAACCAGCTGTCCACACCTCCTCCAGCTCCCCCAGCCCATGATGTAGACCTGCGTGCCTATCTGGACGAGAAGATCCGCGCTCTGAGAGAAGAGTTAATGGAGGGTATGGATATCAAAATGGCAGACTTGAAGAACTCATGCGACTATAAGATCGTGTCAGTTCGGGAGCAGTGTGAGGGTCAAGAAGCAAACTACCTCAGCCTGGCTGAGCTCATGGACTCAAAGGAAACTGACCTCCGCAACGAGATCCAGGACCTTAAGACCAAGATGGCTGATCCAGGAAAGGAAGACACCCGGATATCTGACTCTGTTCTGGCTCGAGTGGAGAACCTTGAGATACTTTGTAACTCATCGGAGAAGACTGTAGCAGCCCAGTGCCTCTCTGTGGAGGAAAAGCTGAAGGTCGAACAAGCAGAGGCCATCAAAGATCTGAGCGAGACTCTCGAGGACAAGCTGGCCTCCATGGAAGACAGACTCACCACCATGTTGGTAGATACAAGCATCAACTCCCCATCTGGTGGTCTGCAGAGTGACATAAACTCTTTAAAGGGCTCTGTTCAAACTCTCGAGGGTCGATTCGATGTCTTGGACCAGATGTGCACAAAGGAGTGCAGTGCTAATTTTAGTGTTATAGAAAACATTCAACAAGACTTTCAGGACTGCAGAAGAGCTGTAGATGCTGTGGAGACGAGTCTAAAAGCCCAAATAAATGGTCTTGGAGCCGTAGAGGGGAAACTCCTGAACTCCAGCACTAGCATTACGAACGTACATGATGAGTTGAGCTATCTGAAAGGACGTATGGGCAGGTTGGAAGACTCGCTGATAGATGTGGTCCACCAGCAGTCTCAGTCCTTGCAGAGTCTCAACTCTACTTGGGGTCAAGTTAAAACAGGGGCTGAGCAGGAGGCCAAGGAACTTTTGGAGCTCCACAGGACTCAGCATCATGAGCTGAGAAGCCGGCTGGATGAGCTGGGCAGGGAGGTGAAAGCCGAGGCCGACCGCTGCAGGGTGCAAGCGGAAGACGTCGAGCAGGAGATCGCCCACATGGACAGCCGCATTGTTAGTGTGGAGAGTTTATGCGGCAAGCTGGACCCTATCTCCAGTAGCCTTCAGAGGATCAAAGAGGGTCTGAATAAACACGTCACCGGGTTGTGGACTTGTGTGAATCAGCTGAATGGTACAGTTAGAGCTCACGCCCGAGATATCGGAGGACTGCGGGGGACTTGTCAGAACCTCCAGAACCACATCTCTAATGTAGCCGGAGACCTCCAGACGCTAGTGAACAACAATCAAGGAAAGACAGGTAACTCTTTATACTGTTGCTGAAGTCAATGCACTCAAGGATTTCACTGCTACAAGGTCTGGTATGACCACTAGCTTATGATGGTTAATGTGAATGACTCAGTTCACTGATGATGACTATTCTCTGCATGCGGCACTACATTTTCCATGGTTTTCTTCAGGTGTCCATGGAGATTTCAGTAGTAGAAACTGTGCTGTGATATTTCCAAACCTTTGAGATCATGGCTTGGACTTGAGTCCATTGGTGTGTATCATAGTCTGACTGTGTCTCTCTCTGAGAGCGAAAGGAAGTTGGACTTTCATTTAACCATGTTCTCAGTTAAAGGAGGCAGAGCTGATTAAAGACACATGTTTGATTTTAATAGACCCCACTTGTGTTGAGCAATGCCTTGGCATAAAGAAATATTGCTCACTTGGCTTTTTTTGTGCATCCAAGTTTTTGCATCTATGAGTGTGTTTGTTCATAAACTTTTTAATTTTTAAACATGAGAGCATCAGGGGAGTCTTGTTCATCATGCAGATCTTTGGATATTTATTTAGGATTAATGCTAAATACTATTGCGAGGCTGAGTTGTGTTGTTGTAAGCATATTTGAGAGTATGGATTCTCATATCACCGCATACTTCTTGTATGAGTCTGCTCACTAATTGAGCCTATGAGACCGAGCTGGACTTCTCTGACTTTCACAGTTGTAAATGTGAACTAGAAGCACGCCCATAATGTTTACGAGCCCAGTCTCTTCCTCTGGGACCGGCTAGTTTTCAGTCATTGGTTTATGGGGCAGGTGATGCAGCATATGATCCATTTCAGAATCTACTAGGAGGTAAAATAGTCCTGGTTCTTGTTCTGGTTTTAGTCCAAGTTAAACCAGAGGCTTTGCATCAGTTTTGCTTCTGATTCTCATCTCTATAACTCATTTTTGCCAAATACTCAATCTGTGATGACTTGTTGCCACTCCACCCCATGGCTCATAATATGGCATTAATTCATCATTCTGTCATTGGTAAGTTTTGCAAGCGGTGGCACATTTATTCATGATTTCCACTCATGCTAAGTGATGTTACTCACTGAGAAAACTTTGGCTCCTTGTTTGTCTTCGCCCTGCCAACTGTCTCATCCTATTGTCTCCCCCTCATTGCTTATCTTAAGAGACTGGAAAATGTTGTTTGGACGAGTCCATTACAGATAAATCTCCACTCGGCTTATCAGCAATCCTCTCAAGGGTGCCTTTATTTCAGAGCTAAGAGCTTCACTGTGTTTAGATTAGGTGCCACTGAATCGACATTTATACCACTCCTTTTCCCCAAACCCTCGTTAGTACTTCATTTTACTTCTGTTTCTTCGAATCCGACTGCAGTCTTCACCCAGTTTTTTAACTTCCACGGCTGAGTTCCTTTTCTGTTGAAATAAACACTCAAAGCTGCACCAGAGTCCCAGGGGCCATTTGTCAATGTGCTTACCATGATGTCATACCAGTTGTTAACCTTAAATGGATGGGTCAGGAAGAAAGGGCCAAAGAGAAATGCAATAAGTCATAGTTGAGCTGATTTCGTTGCATACTAATCATGACATTCTCACTTTTGGTTTATTACAGCGTGTTGATACAACATGAAAGAAATGAGCCAAAAGCCTCTGAGATTTTGTTTGAAAACCATTTTCTTCATTCAGCAGTGGGCCATATGTCCGGTGCATGTGTATCACAGCTACAGCTGCTCAAAGCTGAGAAAACACTGAGCATCCAGTCTTGACCAGAGGCCAACAAGACACCATTTATAAAAGGTTTTAACGATGCTGATAAATGCCATTAAATAATGCCTTATAGATCCGTTTTAACCCATTGATAAAAACAACTTTGGGTTGCCAGAATATTAAAAATCTTTATGGTTAGTGTTTATCCTTCTTGTTTGGTAATAATGCAGTTATAAATGTTGCTCAACTGTTGATAAATAAAACACTTTCTAATAGCTCCACAAGTCTAGACTAGTGAATATTAATACATAGATTTAGGTCCAGATACTCTACAGGTGTTTCCAAAAGTAGCTGAAGGAAAATAAACACAGAAGTGATAAAGGGATTTTTGCAACCTGGCAACCACATATACTTCATAGTAATGCCCTATAACTAATGTATAAAGCAGTATTAGTAAAGTGTTTATTAAAGGTCCAGTGTGTTGCAGATTGCAACCCCATCTAACCCTCCTGTTCCAAACATGATGGTTGCTGCGAAATGTATGAAAAGGCCCTATCTAGATCCAGTTCTTATGCACCCTAAATCTTAAACACCGGACCTTTAACTATGAATGAAGACATTGGTTACAACATATAAACCCTTCATCAAGACTCAACTAATGACTTATTTAAAGTTACACCAAAAAATCTTCATAAAAGATCCACATCTCATGGTCTTCAGCAGCTTTTTTTAGGAGCTTTTGACCACATCTCATCCATGAAAATGACCCCAAACGTTGAGATGTTCCTCCTTTTTTATTGTTCCTCTGGTGAAAATCTCACTGAGTAATTTATCACCACAAAACGCCGCTTCCTCAGTTTGTTCCTCGGGTTCCTAATCCCTTTTCCCGCGTTAAAGCACATCCTTCTCATTGTGTTTGACAAGGTGGCCTCAACCAGCTTAAAAACAGCATCGTGGAGCTCTATTATGAGGACGTTCTGAGATAAGAAAACACACTTTCCTGCTTCTGACGAGGCTCGGTGGAGAAGCTGGTAGGTCATTGACCTATGAGAGATAAGGAGACTTGCTGTAGGATGACACACTCTAGTCAGCGGTCAAACACCGATAACCCTGCGCACCAAAAAACAAGATGGGATCTGACTTCAACGACTTCAAGGACCGTAAAGCCTGCCAGCGTTTTGGTGGCTGCTCATTTTATAGACTGTTATCCCGACGGAATCGGTGTAAGATTATCTGACGGGAGAAATTTAGCTCCTGCGGCTGGATTTATTGATTCCTAAATGAAAAGTCTTCAGAGGTTTGTTTCGGCTAACAGTGACTCATAAAGTCAACACTCACCAAATTGCTGTGCAGTCATTATGTGGTATGTAATGGGGGGAAAAGTGGCCTTTCTTATAACACAAGGGGCTGTTGTATCTTGGAACCGGAGTGCCTGGTGACTAACAACAAAGCGAGGGTTTCCCATGGTACTTTGGTGGAAGGATGTAGAGCAGATCCAGCTGCAATTGTTTACAGCTCAGCTCTTTCATCATGACAAACACTCTCGCGTATAGTACATCATGTGTTTGCCTATGTTATCCTCATGGTCTGAAATCTGAATGGCTCCCATCAAAGGCGACTCACTTGGAGCGCATACCTCGCTTTATATGAGGAGCGACACGACCAACAAATGCAGAGCGGCGAAACAGATGCACATGTGCGCAGACTCTACCCCCTGTGCTGTTTTTACGGTTACACACCAGTTCCTCTCTGCACATGTGTGTTTAACAGGCAGACTTTTCTTGCCTTCTACACTAAATTACCCTTTTCCCCAGGGTGAAGGGACAAACTGTCTGGTGATTGAACATGTGGCCCTGCCTTGGTATGCTGCTGGTATGCCTTTTATGTGCTGGTTTTTCCTTTTGGAACAGACCAGAGGGTAACGGCGACTATGTGCCCCCGAGCCAGTAGGGGTTTGATTTGTTGATAAACTCCAGGTTTTCGTCTCACTGGTGGTTCTCAGGAATGCGGCGGCACATGTAGTTTCAGACCTGATCACAATATGATGGGAGATGGACCAGTGGTCTGTCATTTTCTCTGTTTATGACCGTAATAACAGGCCCAGGTAATCACTGACTGTTAGGCTGTTTAATGAGAGTCAGCGGTAGCCCGGGCATAAACATAAACACAATTGCACGTTTCTCGTGGTGAAAATTAAAGTGGGAAAAGTGGAAATACGACATTAGAAATAACTGCACGTTATTCCTGTGAGGTTTGTCGATCTTTGTTGGTGCCAACGAGTCATTTGAAAGTCCTGATAGTGTCAAATTAAATAAGGAAAGCAGTCCAGTGAATTGTGAAACATCATTTTTAATTTCTGTTAGCTGTCAGAGAGGTATCTCATTTTTCATCTAACATTTTCAGACTATAGTTTGCGGTATTGGAGGTCAGACACGAGTCTCTGCTTGCACAGGCTGACAGTGGTTTTCTGTCGATGTCTCAAACTGTGTTGTTCAAATGTTCAAATGAAACAAGATAAATTGCTCCAAATTTGCCCATTTTTGGACACAAAACACAAAAATCTATGAGTTATATTCATAGTGAATTTGAGTTTCTTATTTGACATCTGAATAAATCTTGATTGCCTTGTATCAGCATCAGATCACACTCAGTAGCTTACTGTTCCTTTGTGAATTTGCTTCTTTTAACTTTACGCGCTTTCCACATTTTCTCCCCTGGGCATGTCCGACGCCCGGCCGTGGCCCTGCCCCCAGTTTAAGAACCACCACACTACACCCGGCAATGCTGAAAATCAGTGTGCAAGCCTGCTTTTTATGGCAATATGGGATTCACAGCATCAGCACGTCTGCATGCAAGATTTACTACTAAAAATATATAATTACAGAAGGTACTGCTGCTGTAAAGTGAAGATTACTGCAGTTGGCCCAAAGTTCAGTTCACTTTTTTATATCCCAGTCAGCAGCCTCTCCTGCTCATAATTGACATTTTTTTGACTTGACTTATAGCAGTGAGGTTTAGGAGTCACCATGTAACCAGCTGGCTTGTTAACACATCTGACCTCCAAACAATTGGCCCTGCATCTGTCTTCATCTGACCTGCACCCTCAGTCCCATCGCTCACTGCCTTATCTGTCTTTTTCAGGTGTTCAGGTTACTGTGGAGGACACGGGACTTCCCCAGGGTTCAAATAAGATCATTACGGTGCCAGTTGTCCCCCTGGATGCCTCCCTCCCACAGCCACCTGTAATGGAGACCGGAGAGGCGGGACCCCCCGGCAGAATGACCTCGTCCAAGTTGCCCAAGGGGACTGACGGCAGCATGATGCCCGTTCAGGGTTTTGCTGGAGCTCCAGGTGAGACTCACTCTGTTCACTCTGCTCAGTATGTTTCCCAGCATTGTTTCACGTGTCTCATCTTTTTCTTTTTTTTATAGCTACCCCCCAAGTCAAATCCACTGACTCACTAAAGCCCAGCACGCCATTAATCCTAGGTAAATACACTTTAATGTTTTTGTGCTGCATCACAACTCTCAACCTCTGAAGAGCGGATGACTATTTGCCTTTTGATCGACAGATGTGAACCTGCCGCACAGACCGTCACCACAGAAACCTGCCAAGGCTTCAGGTCAGAGTTTATCCATTATACAACAACCTGCTTCTGTTCATATAACGTTTGATTGTTTGTGATGTGGCACAGTGGTTAGCGCTGAAGGTTCCTGGTTCAAACCTCGGCTGGGGTCTTGGACTCGTTTGTGATTTTTTTCCCCCTCTCCTGTGTTTAGGTGAGACGGCGTCGTTCTCAGCTGGCCTGACTCTGCCGTCGTTCCAGGGAGAGATTGGGATCATTCGATTCAACAAGGTTCTGGTCAACGATGGAGGACACTACAATGCTCATACAGGTGATTATTACCGGCCCAGACAATAAAGCATAAACCTTTGTTATGGAATTAATCGGATAACATCGCAAGCTTGCCCAGCTCCGGTTCTGGCACGACACTGGATCCACTCCACATCTATATTCCTCCACATACCGCCGTGAATAGTTCCCAGTGGTTCAAAACAACGGCGGTAGACTAGCCTACTGCAATTGGCAGCTTACATTGCATGACAATTTACTTTACTGTCCATCAGGAAACTTTGTATATCACTAAGAGTCGATGCGAGTTAAAGTTCAATGGTTAAATAGATGCAGTCTAAATCTTCCGGACTGGACCTTTAAGATATTTTGACTTGCTTCTCTCTGTGTCCTCAGGTATCTTCACAGCTCCCACAGAAGGCCGCTACCTGGTAACCGCTGTGCTCGCAGCCCAGCGAGGTGAGAGGGTCGAGGCGGTCCTATCAGTGTCCAGTCGCAGCATCCAGAAGTTGGACTCCACAGGCTTCCTGTCAGGAGTGACGGCACCGTCGTCTCATGACCAATGTAACTGCAGCAGCTCGACCTCGCTGAGCCTGGTCCTGCCTTTGAAGAGAGGAGATCGAGTGGGACTGGTCCTGACGGCTGGAAAACTCGCCATCTCAGCCTCCTCTGAGATCCTGTCATCTTTCAGCGCCGTGCTTCTTTACCCCAGCCCATCAAAACGGTAGCCCTGCTCTTTTTTAAAGACACCTTATATAAGCCATGGAGTGTGGTGTACAATACTGAGGATACACTAATACTGTAGTGATGTTATTTTAAGACAGTTTACCAGATGGAGAAAAGCAAGCAAGATTATTTCTTTCATGAGTATTAATATATAGTGTGTTTACGTTGCATTTGTTTTATTTTTTATTGTTTTTATTATGTTTTGTTTCTTACAAATATATATTTTGCTTTAACATTTAATTGTCACTGCAGTAATATTTAAGAACAAACAGTCACCCAGTATTTTACTGATGTTAATGAACTGTTTGTGCTAAAATCTGAATTCTTTGTTGATCCAGAAATCTATTACAGATGTTTTTTTTGTAGTACAGTTCCAGTTCACACAGATTCATCTTCTTGTTGGTGCTTGAATTGTCAAGAATGTGCAAAATAAGCTTTGATTGTTATTTCAAATACAGTTGTTTTTTATTAAAGCATCATCCAAACATAGGACATTTTATCCACCAGTTTATTAACACAATAACATGACGTAAATATACTCTTTATACACAGTTTATGTCCAGTAGAACTAAAGTTTGACACTATAAAAAGGACTTAGTAATTCATGTTGTCTCTCACACTGTCTAACAAATGGCAGCCACGTCATCCAAAACATACTTTGTGCTTACACCGTCATGTAAACTGGATTATCACGAGATAATCTACAGAAAAACACCCGAAGCAACAAAAAACTAGGAAAATACAGTGTGTTCTGTTCACACAGAAGTTTCACTTTCATAGAAAGTAACGTTTTTATACCGAGCAGAATAAAAACAAAAAGAGGGATTGACGTCCATGTACTGTAGTTTTCACGATTGCAAAAACATTGAATTCGTCAAATCTGAATTTGGAAAAAAAAAAAAACACTGAATACTAAATAGCAGCAGTATCTACAGATCATGAAGTGTTTCTGTTCTTTTAACAGCGGTAATGCATTTATTAACTGAGACAATTTCACATTTCTTTCTTTTAAGCATATTAGTGCAAAACCCTGAACATTTGGAGCAAAGATGAAATAAGACTGTAATAGTGTGAATAAGGCCTTAAAGGGATGAAAATATAGCTGATATAAATATTACCTTGTATTTTCGTATAGTTTCTGCACCTCCACTACCTAAAACAACGGCTAACACTACATCTTCTCATAACAAACGATAAGAAAAACAGCTGACGTGTCAAACGCCTCTTAACAACACAAAGAAAAAACTCTGCAAGTGGAAGATCCTAAATGAGAATACATGGGATACATTAACATCCCAAACTTTTTCACTGAAGTGGAATGTGTCCAAACTACTTCAGTGGCCTTACAGAAAGACTTATCGGTATTAAACCAGTGCATACAGTCGTTGATTTCAAGTAATTAAACAGTTAAAGCAGCTCCTCCAAACACACTTCAGCGATGGGTTGTCTCCAGAAACAGAAGGAGCTGAACTCCGGGCAGCTAAAGGTGACGTTGTGTTGTGAACTCCGTAAAGGAAAAACATGCTCCACAAGCTCACTCAGACGGCTGTATCTGTAAGACATAAACCAGCGATGGGAACAATAAACATTTGTCTGAGATGCAGCTCACAGACACAAACAATGACTCCACTGATACTCACGATGTTTTATTGCCTTTGGCTTGCTCGAGGATTAGCTCTCCTTTGGGATTCACTGTGAATATGTGACACACAGGCACGCCCACTTGTTTGTAGGCAAACACGTCCTTCAAACATCAGAAAAAAAGGATCATTTCAAAGTCACGGCATCTAACTGAACATCTAATTATACGTCTCTGCGGCCGGTAAATTCTATACTTTTCATAAAAATATAACCTGCTGTGATGATAACGTGAAGAAAAGGATGCGAGGAAATGTTACACTTACGCTCTCTCTGTTTCCAAAAGCCGCATAGAAGGGACTCATGTTTGGGAAAAACAGGTTCTTGATGTCGGTGAGGCATTCGATCTTGAACTTCTCAGGCTTTTTCTCTATGACCTCTCTAACAAGAGAAAGAAAAGATTACAGACCTGCTGGTGCTGGTGCTGCACACTCAAAATAAACTTTAGCTTCAGCTTGGTAAAGTTTTAAATCAGTGTAAATATACAAAACTTTTAATTTAATTTTCATGTAGAACTTTCAACAGTGTGGTTTTAGTATTATAGGAAGTTACAAAGAACTTTCGTTTTGTTGTTGTTGATTCTGGCAGCAGTGTTTCCGCCCCCTCGCTTCATTGATTTTGCAGGGAAATCGAACAAATCCAACCCAGGCATTAAGAATAACTGCACAGAAATATCCATTCTTTTCGCATGATGGCCTTGTTTGTTTATTCAGCTCATGAAGAGCACATTTTAATTCTAGCAAAGCAAACTGAACAGACATTTCTCCACTGATCTCCTCTGTAGTTTTCTTGCAGACTGGTACCTTTTAAAGCAGAGATCTGCTTAGATCAAATGTTTAGAGAGGGAGTCTTACCTGTGGAAGGCAGAGAAGAGGCTGCTGGGGGAGAGCATGAGGGGTCCTTGAGGCAGGAGAGTCCCCCTGTCGTTCACCCTGTGCAGATATCCTCGGGTCATATCAGCCATGCCGATCGCTCGGGCCGAACAGTACAGGAACTTGTAACCATTCCTGCAGCAGACAGATATTCATTGATGCGTTCAGTCTTTCACTTAAATGGAGCCACTTCACTGTCTGACATCTTTTAGTAATCTGTGTCTTACTCGTGCACGGAGTGGTAAAGCTTTGCAATTCCTTGATGAGTCCAGTCTTTCCCAAGCTGAGGCAAAATATGACCAAACACATCTGATCTGTGGGAAGAAGATTAGACTGAATGTAGGCCGTTAAACACAACATAATGAAAAGGTAGATGTTCAGACTCGTCTCGTACTTGGTGATGGTGCCGTCGATGTCCGAGATTATGACCTTGTCGTCCCAGTTCCACAGGTAGATGGTGCCCTCGCAGCGACATGTGCCCTGGTACTGAGTGGTTATGCTGAAGGTGACACCATTAGGCCCGTCTCTTAGCTTCAGGCTCGCCTGTGAGAGACACAAGATGAGTTCAGTTTCAAAATCGATCCGGCACAACCAGAGATATCTTCTTTTTCTTCTTCTTTTCTAAAACCTAATGCCTACATTACCCAAAATGCAACCCAACAGAGTTTCTGGCTGCACAAAATAAATCAAAAGCTTTCCTCTTCCCTCTTAGGCTGACCTTTTTCACTGCACTTCAGTGCTCTTAATCAGCAGCTTCATTCTTTGCCTAATTTTAGCCACACTACCAGTAACACTAGTCTTACTATCTGGTCAGACGACAGGCGGAGGGACTTCTTGTAGGAGTGACAAGGCGCCGGAGCAGGGCCTTCTGTCTGCACATGCTCAGTAGGTTTCAGAGCAGGTGCCACAGCGTTCAGCTCTTTAGTCTCGTCGTCGCTGGACCACTCTGCTGCTTTCTGTCTGTAGGAGAGAAACCACAACGTTAACATGATGGAAACTAGAACAACCTGCAATATTTTAGATATATCTGACAAAATAAGCATGATACACATGATATTAAGCCACATTTGATACTTGATAGTGTGATTCAGGGTCAACAAAAACCTGCAGAATCATTCAAAGCCACTAGAGGGCAGCAGACCTCATAGCTCTGCTTTGTTCAGCAGTAAACATACAGGATGTTTTTGTTTTTATGCAGTTTTAATAATCTCTAACACTAAAATCAACCTGATTCAAACGGCATGTAAAGGTCTCCTTATTTCTTAATGTTGAGTCATGAAACAGCAGCACTGCTCGCTGACTAACAGGCTAATCCAGCCTGTGTGGGACACGATGTTTACCCGACACTGTCGTGTTGTGTGAAGGGCAGAGCTTTGTTGCTGACTCACTGTGTTTCTGGGGCCTGGTGAAGGGCAGGGCTCTCGCTGGTTAGAGACTCCTGCCTCTCTAACTTTGCCTCTGATGACAACTGAACAGAGGAAGATAAGTTTAAAACCAATAAACAATGAAAGCTTCTTTACATAATAATGCAAAACATGGATGAAATGGTGAGTGACAACATTTGGGGAACCTGTCCTTCATTTGTTTAGACTCGTTTACAATGCAAACTACTGCAAACGGTATTCTGTCAACACATTCGGTACCTGCTTTACGCTGCTCTTTCTCCAGAACCACCAGCGTCCAGACTTTTTGGGCATTTTCTCCTTCACCCAGGCCTCCTCTGTAGCCTGCCATTCACATACATGATTCATGTATGAACAGACACACAGCAGCGACAGTATAAGATTAACTTGTATAACAAATACGTTATAATACCTTTGGTAAGTTCTTCTGAAAAGCCTGCATACAAAGTATCAGCGGCGCTGCCAGTGTCCAGTTGTAATACCTGTGGGAAAAAAGCTGTAATTTAGTTTTTAAGCTTTTGCACGTCATCAACGTCCAACCATTTTGTAAATCAGAAAGTGACTCACCTGTTTGCGATTCTAACCACCAGATTGGGATTATCGATTATTGCTGGATTCTCTGCAAATTCATTGTAGGTGATAATGTGCTCCATGAATTTATCTGGAATAAATGAAACATATAAAAAAACATGCAAGTGAGTCAAAAATGCAATGCAACCTCCTTATTTAAGGATGATAGTAACATGATTAATGTGCTAAGAGACAAATGTAAAAAATACTTTTACAACCTTTAACTTCAAATGACGACCCCTGACTAAGCAACATGATTTATGGAGATTTCATATTATATTCAAGGCATAACTAACCGTATAGAACAGCTGATAAAATATACAGTTAACCCAAATAGTGAACACAATAACTGCAGGAAGTTTCTGTAAAACGGTTCCTCCTTTCCTGTAAGCACTGCGTCAGAGATGAGTTTTCACTGAGCTTCTTTGAAACTTTTTTTTTTGTTACATTTTCAACAATCTTTAATACTTCACAGGTCTCTGTGACACTTGATCATTGTTCTGTTAGCTTCATGTTTGTAATGTAGGACGAGGCTGTTAAGCAGCTCAGAATATTCATTTAGTTTTCTTCACAGGAATGGATGAAATGCTGCAACGTAGGCCTAATGTATACACTATTTGTAAAAGTTTTCTTACGACCTTATCTAAGAAATAATGAAGACCCACAGTTTGTGAATCGGTGAATTAGATAAAAGATAAAAATTAAAGATTTGTACTTTAAGGTAAAAAAGTAAAACATGTAAAAATGCAAGGTGGAGGGCAAAGCAAAGGATTTAACAGACAGACAACAAATGAATCCTTTTCTATCATCTACAAAATAACCTCATAATATGCAGTGTGAGTAACAATTAGCTGCTGCTGAACTTTCCAAAACACTAAAAAGTGTTGCTGTAATTTGTAACTGTTACCTTTAGAGATCTCCGAGTTCTCACCAACACCTCCGCACAGCGACAGCGTGACGTCAGGGAGGTCGCCAACGGAGTCGGACAGGCACTCGGTGCCGCTGTCTGCTGCCGCGCTGCCGACAGACTGGGGCGACTGAGATCCAGAGCGCCTCCCCATCTCGACCCAGTGTTTAGGAACCTGCTCAGACTCACTGAAACACACACACACACACACACACAGCCCAGTTTCACACAGCAAGAATCGCTGAGTTGTATAAACAGCTGCAGCCATTTTTATTTCTTGCAAAGGAACTGCAGAGTAATGACAATCACATCTAATGTGGTCCTGTTTACAGCGAGGGCTGCAAACTCAGTATATTTGAGTTCAAATTGTGTTTGCACAGCACAAATATTAAACTGTCACATACTAAAAGTTGTACTAACTCCACTTCACTTCAGGTTCGTACCTTTTTGGGAAGTAACGGGCAACAACATCGGGTTCGAGAGCGTTCAGGTCATCCAGGTAAATATCTTCAGGCCCCTGATGTTGACTCCTCTTCCTCACACCTTCATGAAAGCAAGATACGAGATGTCAACCGGAAGTCTTTTTTTATGTGCATGTGAATGCGGAGCAGCCACAGACAGAGTGTGAAGTCTAGGCCCAAACAGAAACCACATCCTTCCTGTTAACCTCCACTTACATTTAGCTGTAGAGTACCTTCTGTACTCTATCTGGAGTTTTACTTTCCCACGTTAATAAAGATGCAGAACAGAAATAAGACTTTCATTTCACACATTTAGTTCAGTTAACACATTTTCAGAGTGAGTTATAAAAGAAGTCACGTTACCTCTCCTCTTGATGGGGGAGTCGGTAGGTTTCGAGGAGTCTCCTGCCATGTTACCGCTCCCACTGGCAGCCGAGCCGCTGTCCCTGCGGCTGGGCGGTGAAGACGTCCACCTCTTGTGCATGGGTTTTGTGCCGAGATCAGAGTTAGTGGGACATGGTTCGGAGGTAAACCTGCTAGAGATTATATTTGAAAGGTCTGGCTCTGGCTTGATAATGTTTGCACTGTGTGATGAAGCTTCGGGGGGTTGTGGTTTGCAGCTGCACAGGTCGACTTTGATGGTCCGGGGCTCTGGTTTTACAATACTGCAAACAGGATCTGTGCTTCTCTCTCCTTCCCTCGACTCTTCCTCCATGGCTTCTGTGCTCAAGATCACCCTGAAATGTGTGTTCTCAGAGGGAGTGATGGTCAAAGTCTTTGGCTCGGATTTGTCCTTTTTATTGACCTGGATGTGAGAAAGAACAGCACAATCAGAAATTAGGACACGAAGTAGACTTGCAATTCCACCCCACAGGTTCCTCCCTTGTTATAAAGTTTAGACTAGATTTGTACAAGTCTAGACCTGAACCTCACCCTGGTGGATTCTGGAAACTCTCCCCAGGTCCACTGCATGTGGGCCTCGGCCCTGAGCATGTTCTGTCCAGGCTTCACCATCAGCTCAGAGTCGCTCTTGGGCGACGTGGGCCCGGACATCTCCCTGCTGTAAACAAACATTTCCATTGAGTCACTCTGTTTTGATGAAATGGAAATTTTGTCTCATTGTTTGTCTCTGTTTGTATGAACGATATAAATATTCACAGGGCCCATACGTAGTGCAAGGCGACCAGTCTCCATCAGAGAAAGGGTAGCTGTCCCATTCGAGGGCGGTGAGGGGGGACTGTTGCCTGTGGTCCATGTTGTCTTTCATCATGGAGAGCGAAGACGTCCTGGAGACAGGAAACAGATAAATTAACAGACGGTTTACAGCAAACAACACTGAGCTTTCAAACTGAGTATTTACCGTCCGTTGTACGTGTTATGCTCTTCATCTGAGCTGAGCTCGCACAGCTCGACTTCCCCGCCTGCAGGTGTAGTTTGCTCCTCCTTGCGTGGCTCGGCTTTGTGCTTCCTCCTGCGTCTCTTCCTCTTCTTTACAGCCGTGGTGGTGGAGCAGGTTTGCAGGTTTCCAGAGGTCGGGTCTTCTGGACTCAGAGGCTGAATGTTCTCTGTCACAGCTCCCGCACATCTGGCCTCTCTGCTCCTGAAAAGAGCCTCTTCTGTGGGGATGGGTGAAGTCAGCAGGTGGGCCGGGACGATCTCCTGTGAAGGGGTAAAAGAAAGAAATCCATCTACAGCCATGCTTTGAGCTAAATTCTAACTTGCATGTTGATGTTATACAGGTATATATACAGCAGAGGATGAGGGGAATGCCCTTGGAGAAACTCACGTTGTGCTGTTCTGTCTCCTGGACAAAAAAGGCCTCTCCGTTGTCTCCGAGCTTCATGTGTAGCTCCACAGGTTCCCCATTGATTTCTATGTCAATCTGCAGAGTCAAACAAACACACTGCTGTAGGAAGCACTCAAAGCTTTACTGTGTACAATAGTTCACCGTGCTCTCCTCAGGTTTTAGCGTTAACCCCAGTAAGAGTCAGTAAAGCTATAAGAAGAACTGTGCCACAGATTTACCTGCAGATTTACAGTTAAGCCAGAGAAAGAAACAAAGAGCGGTTTGTATGAAGGCTTGCTGTTTGCAGCATGAGCCACGAGTTTCTGTGTATCAAACAGACTCAAAACTGGGCCGCCTGGGTGGAACTAGATTGTTAAACGTGAACATTTTTTTAAATGATCGAGGTTAAAAATAAACTCAAATCTATTGAAAGTCTCTGCAAGATGCTGACATTTGATATGACGTCCAGATCAGATTTTTTCCTGCTCTGTTTCTCAGCAGTGACAGAGATGCTTTTAACCCACATGCTTTACATAATCACTGAAACGGTCTCTGTCAACAACAGACTACTTCCTGCGCTGTCTCGCTCTCACGTAAGCATGTAAAAGATGAGGCTTTCCTGTAAGACACATTTTTTGTTTTTTTGAATGGGGATGAATTTCCAAGTTGGGAATAAGAGGCTTGATTGAGCTTTAGTCTGTGAATCCCACCTCAGTCGTCAGCTGACGACTACGCAGTGTCTATAAATAGAGAGGAAGGGCAAGAGAGGCAGAGAGTGGGTTGGATGGTAATGTTCAGAGAGCTTCAGAGGGAAGGAAAAGAAGAAGAGGGGAGAGGAAGAATAAAAAATCGATTGTGCAGCTCAGTCACAGCACTGGAAAGGCTGGTTCAAGCTGCACATTTATCCCACGTTAGAGTTTTAAATGCTGGAGGAGGGGATATAACAACATGCTGCTACTTCAACTAAGCATAGGAGTTGAATAGAAATGTTTGCCTTGGAACAAATACAAACTTTCCCACTATCCTCACCACTTTCTCCCTGGATCGCAGCACTCCCAGTTTTCCGAAGCGGACGTGGAACGGGGAGCACTGGAACGTCCCATCAGGCTGTCGCACCACGATCACGTCGATGCAGCCTGACAGAGTGGCCTGATTGATCCCCTTATACAGCTCCTTTACTGTCACCAGCACCTGGCCCGCCAGCTGCCCCACGTAGTTCATGGTGTCCACCTGTCAGCGAAAACATACAGAATATATGTAACAACCTACAAACACCAGAATTAACCAGCAGAATGAAACCACGCACTAGTTTTTTTTTTACTAGGCCAGTGTCCTGGTATTAAAGCTCCTGTTGTTCAGAATAGTCTGCAAAGTGAAATGCAAGCTGGTCCCTAAACACAGCGGCTGTGTCCCATTTTCCTCAAAAGAGTCCTGAGCTGATCAGGACTTAATCAGGCGACCCTGAATGCAGTGACAAGGCTGCTGCAGACCAGAGCAGAGCCTGGACAGTTTGTGTTTCTGGCACCACGAGGAACACTGGGTCATAATTAGTCCAATTCAGGTCAGCCAACTACTCTAGCTCTTTTTAAACTTTCTTATTAATGTATGTGGTTTGCAGTTTGGAGGTCATATGAGCATTTTACAGCAACATTATATAACTGTTCTACCTCACAGTAACTTTCACTTTCATTTTGATGCTACACTGATGTCTAATCAGGTCAACGGTGCCTCTGACACTCTCTGCAACCTGTACATCTCTTTCTGCACTACTACGACTTGAGTGAAGTGCGTAATGCTATAAGGCAGCACTGGCAACATCCAGCTAACGGGAAAGGAAGAAAACAGGCCTTATGTTGCAAAGCCACAATATTTTTTGTACCTGTTTAATTTAAATCAGTTAACAGATGCTAAGTTGATGCATCAACAAACATTAAACCCGTCTAGAAAAGTACATTTGCACACAGAGGGAGATCTCATCCTGTCATGAAGACGAGCTGATACCCTTTTATCATTATCGCTCTCTGTTTTCAGTCGTTCACTCATTCCTGAACACGTCCTCATGAAAACACACTTTTAAAAATGTGACCAAACTAGTTAAACACCAAGGAAATCCCCAAAAGACAAAGATTTGTGTGTCTGAGGAACTGATCTGTGAGTCTACAGTAGGTTGAGTGGTTTTAAAACACATCTGTACATCTTGTGTCAACCACACAACGCCACTTCACTTTCACACTTTCATTTTGAGACTGAGATCATTGATAAAACTTAACGAGTGTTTCAGTTTGTAGGACATTACGGTAACTAAATCTGAGCTGAGCTGACTTTGAAACCATTCAGCCACCAACTAAACTATAATGCACTTAAGTGGTGGTAGTAAAAACACATAAACATTCTGCACATACTGTATCAGTCCAGGCTGGATTAGGCTGCCCCAGTTAGTCTCTTAAGACTCTGCAGTTGATCCAGAATGTAGCATGTTCACTGACCTGAACCAGGGAAAGAAGTCATGTTTCTCTCATTTTAACTTCTTTGCATAACAGAATTTGAAATCTTCATGTTTATAACACCATGCTGTCAGACTGAATGCTTCCTTGTGGTTCCTGTAGTCTCCAAAAGTAGGTTGGGAACCAGAGGCTTCAGCTATCAAGCTCCTCTCCTGTGGAACCAGCTCCCAGTTCTGGTTCTGGATTCAGACACCCTCTCCACATTTAAGATAGATCAGGTGCTGAACCATCGCTTAGTGATGCTGCTACAGGCCTGCTGGGCCGGTTTGATGATGCACTGAGCTCTTCTCTCCATCTGAACACATTAATGTCCTGTTAATGCGTGTTAGTAACTGAGCTTCTTCTATGAGTTTCTGTTTGTTCTCGTCTCGCAGGGGTTCTGATGGATTATGGCTACACCGAGATCAGCGACTGTTGATTGCAGCTTCTGCTGCTGACTTTATGGAAATATTCTGTATTCTGTGTGAATACAATATAATTTAATTCATTTATCCATGTGATTATTCTTTATCAGTCACACCCAATAGAAAGGTAATCTACAGGTGTTAATTTTAGGTTAGGGTTAGAGACAGACTCTAAAAATCGGGTTAAAGATGAAGTCAGCTTTCCTTTTAAATGAACTCTAACAGAGCCCCAAATTAATAATGAAAAACATCACTCACTCTGCATATTCAAATGGACGTCTAACCAGCACCCCAACTCACCAGAGACCAAGAGGACCTCAGGTGCAGCCGCCGGTCCTGCTGCTCTACATTAAACCTTCCTGAGAGCTCCATGTCACCCCAACAGGACCGAGGCTGAGCTAAGGCCTCCTCATCCGCCAACCTGCTCCTGGTCTGTGCCATGCACCACAGCTCCTACATCCTGTCTAACCACTCTGGTTGAGCACAAACTCTCTGAGGGAAAATTACCCCAAAGCTTGAACCATGAAACGGTTACATAACCTCTTAGCACCAGCAACCCGTGACTGCCAACCTGTGCTCTAAAAGTCTCAACAGAGAGAACAGCTTGAGGGAACATTTTAATCTATGAATTATTTATTTGACTAATAGATGACTAATCATCCAC
>NC_040033.1:7280838-7328501 GCF_000972845.2 Larimichthys crocea | reverse complement strand
GTGTAAAGTGAAATAAAAATGCCAAAACTGTATTTCTACTTGTGTGTTCATATAAAATCAAATCTAGCAACAGATTTTCAAACTAGATTAGACTGTAAATGTAAAAGTGGTAAGCTGCATTGATCCACACTGTATACAAGTAAATATAAAACACCTTCTACCTTTTAGACCAGAGACTAGTGAGAAATAATGTGGATCGATAAGTCAATTTATGAATTCTAAAACAATAAAAGCACAGACAGTCATTCATATTCATGCCAATCTGCCAAAAAGAAACTTAAAGTCTGCAAAATAAAAACCACCAAACAACATTATGTAGGCACCAGACATAAACATAACGCATAAACGCTCATGAGAATAAACAGCAAACAGTTACAATAGCACACCTAACGTGCAGTGCCAAGCACCAACCCCTGTTACGAACCTACAAAAGTGTGAGAAACCAACCACCAACAATCTTTGGCAACCCAGCTCTGGCTCCACAAACAGTGTTATATCAGCCTGTACATTCAAGGCAACAACACCGAATTGCTGCAGTTCCTCAAACGTCCACTTGAGGCTGGCTCCAGAACGAGTCAGTCTCCATAAGTCCCCATGTTCAAATGTCCAACTTCACAGCAGAAATAAACATGTTTACAGCCTGGTACAAAAAAAAGTTTTGGTCTCTGTAGCTAATTTCCCCGTTCATGACAACTGTACTGAGGGTGAATTTATATACAACTCACCTGTTCAAATTATATTAAGGCTTAAAGTTATGCAGAATTAACAGTGTGGATGCTTTGATTGACAGGTGGGTGTCGTCCACCGACTTTGCCGATATTTCGAAGACGAAGACGCCACTCACTCTGTCATTGTATACTGTACATAAAATGAGTCAAACCTTTAAAACAGTGTGACAAAAAGGCAAAAGGGCGACGCTTCATTTGGAGAGCGACAGCCTAAATGGTATTTGTTCAAAGCCCTCCTATCACATGCACAATAAACAGAAAGTTTCATATTTAATACATATTAAGCGTCATCAGTAAAAGTTTCGAGCAGTTGGAGTGTTTGGCAGTTGGAGTTAACATGCAGAATCAAACATATTTTCAACACAAACTCTCTCAGTTCAAGGAGACTTCTTTTCTTTACTTAGCGGAGATCTAAGAGCAGTCGTTTGAGGATTCACACTTGAGCCTTTGTGGTGTGTGATGTTTCCAGTAAAGACGGTTATACAGTAAGAAAAAAAAAAGACTTTTGATCTCTGGATCTTGTGGTTTATTGTTATTTTCTGAACCTACAGAGGCCAACAGGAGCTGCAGAGGTCTCCTAAAGAAAAGATTTGAACTATAAGTCCTCCTTCTCTTCGTGTCCCTCTATATATATTTCTTCTAAACAGAATCAAAGTGAAGTCTTTCGGCTTTTCGGCCGACTTGTTGCAATAAAACATTCCAACCTGCAACCACCTGAAATTGTCCTGAATGGCGGGAGAGAGAGAGAAAGAGGCCGGATAGAAATATTATGACATGTCGGCGCTCCAAATGGATTATGTTTCAATATCAGTCAGGACACAGAAACGGAGAGGTGGAGGGGAGAGGGTGCATGTGTTGGATGCAGATGGTTTTAAATTGCTGCCTTTGTTTTCCATCAGGCATGAAGCATTCACTTCCCTTATCTTTCAGACAATGCGCGGTGGGCTGATGTTCTGCGTAAATGAACTGTCTGTATATCCCTCACCCTCGCTCCGCTCCTCCGCCTTCTTGTTTTCACTTCCTCCTCAAGGTTGAGATGTTGGTACACTGACTGTGAAGCCCAGAGCTTGCTCAGGCGTCTCCCACTTTTTGTTGCTCTGCACACCCAGATGCCTCTGGGGGTGCAATTACCAATCCTCACATGCAATCGAGGTTGGTCATGCATATGATCCCTTTTGCTTTCACTGTTGTTCCTGTGTGTTTTTTTTCAGGCATTATTAGCAATGACACACTGTGAGGTATTTGCAGGTAGAGGAGTTAATAGCCCGGGTCTTTACAGAGACACCTGTCTGACTTGAGCAGCTGATTGCATCGGCACATAGTCCATTTAACTCTCTAGCAGCGCAGTTTTTGAATGCATGTCTTTAACGCTGTGATGTCTCTGTTTTCTAGCAGCCTCAACTCTTCTTAGTGTTGCTTCTCGGTTCCCCTCAAAGTGAGGCTGTAAGAGCTGCTGCAGCACACGCTGTCAATAAAAGAAATCCATAACATTTCATATAAAAGTGCACATACTGAAACACGTGACAAAAACATGAAAAGATGGTGAATAGTTTAAGCAGCTTACTTAGTAGTTACTTTAATCGATAGCTCTGTGCCTGTGTAAAAGATTACGGCTCTCTTTGTGTTGACCTTGAGCATCAGTGCCTTTTTTTATGGCGTTTTATGTGACATACATTACATGAAGTCCTATGAAAGGACTGTCTCTGAGAGCATTGTCAGTCTGAATCCATCAGGCTGAAAAAGATAAATGAGTTTCGTGTTCAAAGAGAAACTTTTATTGTAAATAAACCTTCTTCTGCAGCGTCTCTCCTCTCTGAATACATCAGCCTCGACCAACAGCAGCTCTAGAGTTTCAGTTAACCTGAAGAGAAACATGCAAAACGACGTGGAAGCAGTACCTCTTCTCATGTTAGATAAAGTTTATCTCCTAAACTTTATTGATCAATCTCTTCCAGACATATCACAGTGAGAATTAAACCACAGTTAACCTGATGTGTATAAAGAGGAATGTGTCAGAAAACACAATTATTACAACTTTATGAGCAACAGAGTGCAAATATTTAACTTCACTACAGTTTTAGTTACTGGTTACTTTTCAGATAACAAGTTACAGTGTTTAAAATAAGATGAGATAAGTTAGACAGAGCTTTCATACACCTCCAAATTTTGTTATTTTTGAATTTGAATTGTTCTGATAAGCTGAAGGATGAAGTGTTTTTTTATGAGTTGAGAAATGTTCTACCTCTTCAGGTAAGTAAACAAATGTAAATCTTGGAAAAGCTGTGAAATACATTGATGCAAAGCTGAAAAGACACAGATGATCTTATAGAGAATATGATGCATTGTTGGTACGCTGTGTAAAATGTGAATACAAACTACTGGTTGTTTGTTACTTATGTTTGTGTTGTTTGTTGTTTGTGTTATGTTTATTTATGTTTGTGTCGTTCCGCTGCTGCACCACAAATTTCCCCTTTGAGATAATAAAGAATTCACAAAAAAACAACACAGTTTATCAGTTTGAACATTAAATATCTTGTTTTTATTTCTGTATTTAATTGTATGTATGCCAAAAAAAGGATTTGCAAATCTGTTTTACACATAAAGCAAAACTTTATAAAGTATATAAAGTAGTTCAAATGAGCTCAACCTTGAACATCTGCAGCAGTAAAATACAACAAACACGTTGATATTGATCCAGAAAAATCATATATGATAGTGAAACACTGACTGAAACATTTTCACAGTGTGTTATTGAGGCTCCATCCTCTTTAAATCACTCCATGGTCGACGTACAGCAACAATCACGGCAATTATCACAAAATGCATCGCACAGAAATGTGCTTCTCAACGTAAAGCATGAGCAAACACAAAACATCTCACCCGCATTTATCCTGAAATGGATGATTATAAGTTAAAAGCAGCGGAGGAAAAAGTGAAATAGTTTCCCCCTCCTGTCAGGTAGTTTGTAAGCAGCGCATGGAAAACCCTTTGGCAAAGTGCAACTCTCCTGCACACGGGTCATCGCAGCTTTAAGAGCTCGAGGAAAATAACCAGCCCTGCCCTCCATCATCCTCTCATCCCGCTGACCTCTACGTACGCTATAGTATACTTACAGCACATGCAGGGAAAGAGAGAGAGAGAGAGGAGAAGAGGGGGGGGAGGAAAGAGAATGATTGCATATCTGAAGGCATCAAGAGAGTAGATATGGATGGAAGAGGAGTGACATGGTCGGACACATCTTTGCTTTCTTATTAGTGAGGGTCTGTACGGACACTTTGGTCCTTTTTTTACGGGAGCCATGATGAAACCCCTCTTCGTGCATCTGTGGAAAATGGCCAGGGGAAATCACAGATGAGAATCACTCAAAGACAGGGAGATGTCAACAGGCACATAATGATAGCTGATGGCCCCAGAACACTCTCCCCTTTTCCCTCTCAGCCTTACCTGCCCAAGTTGCACTATACTAGAAAACATAATTAGAGGTAAAACAGAGAGACGGAAGCTTTATCTCTGTGTTTTCTGTAAGCAATGCTCTTTGTTTTTATACATCTGGGAGGTTTTCTTTTTTTTTTTCTCCTTCCCAATCTCTCTTTCACTACATGGAGAGGAGGATGAGGAGGAGGAGGAGGAGGAGGAGGAGGAGAGCTCCCTCTGTGAGATGCCAAGGTGCTCCCAGTCCATTGTGCTGCTGGCTGTCAGGTTAAATTAGGGAGTACAGGCTCCGTGAGTGTAAAAAAATCAATACTTGATGGAAGATTGCTCCCCGGAAAATCTGTTTTGATTCCAGGATTAATTCTTGACCAAAGGCTCCAGCAAAATGACATGCCATTAGCCTGAAAATGAACACATTCTGCAGTGGAAATTGGATGGAAATGTGTCAGGTGATTGCCCCGGCTGGTTGTTTTGACTCTTTGAGCGAAGGGGACTGAAGGTGTGGCTGGCTCGTGAGTGAGGCCTCCATTTCCAGAACAGAGACAACTCCACCGTGGCCTCAGAGTGGTCTCAAGGCCATTGTTGTCCAGCGGCTGCAAATGCTTTCCAACAAGGTGAAAGGTATTTGCCTGGCGTGCGTGCGCGCTCTCCGTCTCCTGTGTTTTCCATAAAGCATAAGAGGGGGGATGAGAAAATGTGAAAATAAAACAAGGATTTCTCTTTCTTCCTCACTTTGCCTCGACGGTGAGGAGAGGTGAGATGCATTATTGATGAGTGAATTATATGTTTGTCGTGACAGATGACATTCTCCTGTTTGAAAACTTAAACAGGAAGCTGGACAGTGATTTGAAGCCTCACTAAACATGCAGTACGCATGAAGACAGCAGCAGTACACAGAGATGTAAGATTAATGTGGATGTGTTCTGACTGTCTGCATTCGATTTTTCATCTTTAATGAAAATATTTTGCTTTTTTTTGGTCTAAAACACGAATATGTTGTCATAATGAACCTGTAAAATAACATTACTGTGTGTTTTCTATTATTTTATGTACACAGAAACAATAAATGCAGCACTGCCTATCTAAGAATGAGGCTAAAATTAGTTTAAATTGATTTAATCAAACTATATGGAAGTTAATTACCAAGTTACACTGATCAAACAGGCATTTAAAACACACGTCACACCTATCTGACATTTAATTTTACACAGTTTTCAGATGCTATAACAACTTTTTACTAACAGTCTTGTTTAAGCTTTGAGGATGTGAACTTCTAAGATAATTTAAGATGTTTTTTCAGAGTTTGAACTGTATTAAAACATCCAAATTACACTTGTGATGCTTTGTTTTATCTGAAAACCTAAAAACACTGAGACACATGGTTTTCACTGTACAGCTATGGTACTATACATGTTAATTGCAAGTGGGTTAACTTGTATTTTAATGAGGTATTTTGTTGCTATATAGTGATTGCACTCATTTAGATATATGTTGTTAGAGTCACTCGGTTTAGTGGTGCTGTTTTTTTGTTCTTAGATGAAAGTTAGCGAAGATTTTCTTTCTCTTTTGGTAGTCAGACTCTGATTTTTAGAGAGTTCTCTTTTGGTTACATTTGTTTTGTTATTTTTGTTGGTTTGAACATCCACTCGCCCTTTACTTTCTAGTTTACCTTGCCTCCTTGACTTAAATAAACACATCCACAACAAACAGGTGATAAAAATAAAGTTGTATGTGTTTATTGTGTGTGACTTCTTAATTTGATTTTTTTTTTTTCAAAAACTAAACAAATAAGAGAGTGATGAATAAATAAGGATGATAAATATGAAGTATGAGACAGAAATAAAAGAGATAAAGAGATAAAAATGGCTGGATGATGATGATGATGATGATGATGATGATGATGATGATGATGATGATGATGATGATGCTGAGGCTGAATCAGAGGCTACATGTGTAAACACCGTTGGACTCTGACGCCTGAGGATGTTTGACGTCGTTGACCTCACTCAGTTTTACAGTGAGGCACCAGCGCCACCTGCAGGATGAAAGGATAACACCACCTGCTGTGTGATGGCGCTGGATGGCGCTAATGCATCATGCAGTCACAGATTAGTCATGAACAACACAGAAGAAGTGTGCACTAAAGGAAAAGTACACCTAAAAGAAAGCTCTAAAGACGATAGATAGATAGATAGATAGATAGATAGATAGATAGATAGATAGATAGATAGATAGATAGATAGAAAAGGATCATCTTTAAGTAAAAGAAAATACATAAATATTCTTATTTTAAGGTGATTATACATGCATTATGAATATTAGATTACATGTTTTCCGTATTCTGGAAATAAAGTCCCCAAATCTTACACACTGGATCTTTTATATAATTTACAATGTGCGGGCTGATATAACACTGTTTGAGGAGCCAGAGCTGGGTTGCCAAAGATTGTTGGTGGTTGGTTTCTCACACTTTTGTAGGTTGGTATCAAACAGACAGGGGTTGGTGCTCGGCACTGTGTGTTAGGTGTGCTATTGTGACTGTTTGCTGTTTTTATTCTCGTGTAAGTGACAGCCTCTTTGTTGGGTGTGTGTCTGTATCCTTACAGTCCTCAGGTAACCCCCCTGTGTGACGTCTGGTGCCTACATAATGTTGTTTGGTGGTTTTTATATTGCAGACTTTAAGTTTCTTTTTGGCAGATTGGCATGAATATGAATGACTGTCTGTGCTTTAATTGTTTTAGAATTCATAAATTGACTTATCGATAAAAGGTAGAAGGTATTTTATATTTACTTGTATACAGTGTGGATCAATGCAGCATACCACATTTACATTTACAGTCTAAACTAGTTTGAAAATCTGTTGCTAGATCTGAATTTATATAAAAACACAAGTAGAAATACAGTTTTGACATCTTTATTTCACTTTTATTGTTTTAGAATTCATAAATTGTCTTAAATTTTATATTGTTCTTTTTAAATTAGTGTAAAATAAACTTCCACATTATTTCTTACTAGTGTCTGGTCTAAAAGGTGGAAGGTGTTTTATATTTACTTGTATACAGTGTGGATCAATGCAGCTTACCACATTTACATTTACAGTCTGTTTGAAAATCTGTTGAAATACAGTGACATCCAACTCAAAATCTAGCTTTTACATCTTTATTTCACTTTACATTGAGCTAATAATCACAATTAATCACATTAATCTGTCCGTAAATTGCTCATAAAGTGTAATCAGAACCGCAGATTGCCACTTGGTTTCACTGTGTTGATTTAATCACTTATTACTCAATAATGACGAACAGATAAATCTAAATAATATCTGTAGGAGCTATTTGTGAAGTCAGTCTTTGTTGTGTTTAGTTGTAAATTTAATTAGCTAATTATGAGTAAGTTTGTTTGATTAAATTAAGTGTTTGCTTTATTTAGATTAGAATTTTTGCTAATATTCTTTGTTATTTGTTTATTTATTATTTGCTTGGGATATTTAGATTTGCAAGGTTGGTATTTTGGTTAATTTTTTGGTAAATGGGCACTTGAGGTTATTTAGATAGGTGGGCACCTTGAGCACCACCAGCAGCAGCAGCAGCCATGGTTTTCTTTGTTCTTTTGTTTGTTTTATTATTTTGAAATAAATCATCACAAACTGCAAGGATTCAGTTTGGACCTTCATCTTCTTTTGACCATTAAACCAAACAAAATCCCCATGGTGATTTTGTTTGGTTTAAAGTTGAATTTGTTTTTTTATGGACAAATGTCCACTACATTATCATTTATTTGTTTATTTATTGTTTTTATTCTGCTGTAACTCTCCTCCTGTTTCCGCCATTACGGCTCAAACTCCTGTTTGTGGCGCGTGCTGACGACGAAGACGATGACGTCAGGTTACATCACGCGCCACACGTTGCTGCGTGAGCGTTAGCTCTCAGCTCGTGCACACTGAGACATCAGTTAATTAACTTTTAATGATTATAAACTCATTATGTCTTGGGTTAAAGCTGCTCAGCTCAGCGCAGAAGATGTTTTCGACGAGGACGCGGATGACTTGAGTGTGTCGAACAAAGAGTGGCTGACCAACATGAAGAGGAGGATCCGGGTAGCTCTGCCAGCTCTTTAAATGTTGCTGTGCTGGCTCTGTTTTATTCTAGTATTTAATGTCTTCATGTCTCACTATGGACAGGATGGTTTCGTGGACGGAGCTGACGCCGGGGAGGACGCTGCTCTGCAGGCCGGGTTCAACCAGGGCTTCAGGGAAGGAGCAGCTCAGACTGTGGCGGTGGGAAGACTGAAGGGGATCGCGAGGTAAACACTGTGTCCACATGTTATAAACAGGGGCGCTGCCAGGACATCTGGGCCCCATGACAAAAATCAAAGTGGGCCCCACATCTCTAGGACCTAACTATCCCACCAAAAGCTTCACATAACTTTAATTAATTAAAGGCTTGCAACTGTTTTGCGTCTTGTAGTTCAATACTACAGGTACTACTCGGAAAATTAGAATATTGTGTAAAAGTTGTTTTATTCATGCAATTCAACATAAAAGGTGAAACCAATACATTTTATAGACTCATTACAAGCAAAGTGAGATATTTCAAGCTTTTATTTGTTTTGATTTTGCTCATTAGGACTTGCAGCTTCAGAAAACCTCAAATTCAAAAACCTGTAGTACTAGCACAATATTTACTGCTGGTGATTTGTACATGCATGCAACTCTGCATACAGTATGCAGAGTTGCAGGATTAAAAGCCATAAAAATGTGCTAAAGGCCATTTTTTATTTATTTATTTTTATTTTACTGCCCAAAACACGTAAAAACAAAGAGATTTCATTAATATATTTGAAATATATATACTCAGTGATGATGGTTTAATCATTTTATATTGGTGTTTACCTATTTTTTGGGGCCCCTGTCAGTCGTGGGCCCTTGGAAAGTCTGCATACAGTATGCAGCGCAGTTCACTATTTGATGCAGGATTAAAAGCCACAAGAAAAATGTGCTAAATGCCATTTTTATTTTACTTTTACTTTTAAAAACAAAGAGATAATTAATTTCATTATTACATTTGAAATATATATATACTCAATGTTGATGGTTTAATCATTTTATATTGGTGTTTACCTTGGAATTGTCCTAACTTTTCCCCGCTATACGGCGCCCCTGGTTGTATATGTTCAGATTAATACGAGTCAGCACAGACCCAGTATGATGTTTGTGCCTGTATAAAGTTCTTGAAATGAAACTATCCACTAAGTAAAATCACTACTCATAATTCATGTCACAAGTCAGGCCACTGTCTCTGATGAGAGGTCACAAGCCAAGCCATCTGCACGTTGTGTGGTAGCTCAATAGTCATTACAGTTCGTCATAGCAGTCCAGTATATTTGAATACAATAAAAATACAATAGAATAAAATACTGAGGTAGAAAAGAAATGTTTAGTTTCTATATCAGCCTGATACACCGTTATGTTCATTCACGTAGTACACGCATACAGATCCATGATTAATCGCTAAAAGCTAAAATGTGACAGGAGTTATGTTAGATGGAGGTCAAATTAAACAGACTGCAGTTATGGCTCCAAATAGGACATATTAGAAAGAAGAGTGCGGGTCAGGAGAACCACTCATTATTAAAGACTCTTTTCTGTCCCGGTCACTTCTCTTTGTCATTGTATCTGACACTGTTGCCTCTTTGTGTCCCGTCACAGTGCTGTATCGTGCTGGTGGCAGATCCAATATCCAGGAAGACCCATCCCGGCCTCTGTGTGTGACCTCCTGCAGCAGATTGAACAGTATGAAAATACAATCATTGAAGGTCTCAAGTACGTTCCTCCAAGTGTGAGCTCCGTGTCGGAGACTATGGAGGATCTGGACCTGAAGCAGCCAGATTCAGGCTGCTGTGGAGAGGGATGTAAAGAAACGGACTGCTGCAAGAGAGGAGAAAAAATGGACTTGGATGTTCCTCACCAGCAACAAAAGCCACATACTTGCTCCACTGACTGCTCCTCCAGCTCAAGTGGAACTGTGAACCACCTCGTGCAGCGTTGCATGGATCTAGTGTCGGAGCTCGGACTGCCGCAGGAGCTCCTCGGTCACATCGAGGAGGTGAAGAATGTGTAGTGATTGAACATTTGGACAATACCTGGAAGAACTCTTGAAGTATAAAACGAAACTGTAACTTTCTTACACACAGCAGTGAACTATATTTATATATTTCATGTATATAGTGTAAAATATAATTTTGCGTTCATAATTTGTTTGAGATGGTTTTTGAAAATAAAGATTTTTACTGCTTTTCTGTTCTCATATAATTTCTGTTGCCCACCAAAATGAAAATATTCATGTTACCTCTTATACTATAGTATTAATACTTTTTATAAATAAGAATTAGTATTAATTTGTGCTATTGTAGTTTTTTCAAAGCATACATCCTTTAAATAGTAATAAACAAAACCACAGATTGATTTCTACATATTTTATTAGATTAGCAGAATTTAAATTATACTTTAAGTCTTGTTTGATGTTTTCATAGTTTGTATCTGTGATGGGATGCTATACATTTTCTGTAACCACTTATATTTAATAGGGTCAATCCCCCTCTTGTTTGTTTGTTTACATGACTAACAAGTTATGCATACTATATTCCTTTTCTGCCATGCTATGCAAATACAGGCCCCCCTAAACATCACACACTGGACTGTTATGGGAATGGGAAGAAAAACCCTTGAATAAGGAAGACTCTCAGTCTCCATAAGTCCCCATGTTCAAATGTCCAACTTCACAGCAGAAATAAACATGTTTACAGCCTGGTACAAAAAACAGTTTTGGTCTCTGTAGCTAATTTCCCAGTTCATGACAACTGTACTGAGGGTGAATTTATATATAACTCACCTGTTCAGATTATATTAAGTCTTAAAGTTATGCAGGATTAGGATTAAGAAGCAGGACCTCCAACCTGGTGTCGTCCAGTGCAACATATTTTCAGAATGATCTAAATTGTACATACAGGAATAAACATAAGTACAGTTTAAAAGACTGGTAGGTATATATTTATATATATATAAATGGTAAATGGGCTGTATTTATGTAGAGCCTTTCTAGTCCCGACCGCTCAAAGCGCTCTACAGTGCGCATCATTCACACACTGATGGCACAGCCATCGGGAGCAATTTGGGGTTCAGTTGCTCTCAGGTCGTCCACACTCCCGTGAGAGACATCAACAGCCTTTTTCTAATTAGATTTATATATTTATTTCATTATAAGCTCATCATGTCTTGGGTCAAAGCCGTTCAGCTCAGCGCAGAAGATGTTTTCGACGAGGACGCGGACGACATCAGTCTGCTGAGCAGAGAGTGGCTGTCCAACATGAAGAAGAGAGTCAAGGTAGCTCTGCCAGCTCTTTAAATGTTGCTGTGCTCACTCTGTTTTATTCTAGTATTTAATGTGTTAATGCCTCACTGGTGTTATGGACAGGATGGTTACGTGGACGGAGCTGTCGCCGGGGAGGAAGACTCTCTGCAGGCCGGGTTCAACCAGGGCTTCAGGGAAGGAGCAGCTCAGACTGTGGCGGTGGGAAGACTCAAGGGGATTGCGAGGTAAACACTGTGTCCACATGTGTTATATATGTTCAGATTAATATGATCAGCACAGACCCAGTATGATGCTTATTTATCTGTGAAATGCTGCATACTGTCACCTGTTTGTGCCTGTATAAAGTTCTTGAAATTAAACTATCCACTTAGTAAAATCACTACTCATAATTCATGTCACAAGTCAGGCCATAGATAGATAGATAGATAGATAGATAGATAGATAGATAGAAATAGAAATAGAAAATACAATAGAATAAAATACTGAGGTAGAAAAGAAATAGAAATAAAACACAGAATGGGACAAGGACTATTAAAAAGCACAAAATAAATAGGTTTATAATAGGTTTAGGCATCTTTAGGAAATATTTGTTTATGTTATATTTACATTTCATGAAATATTTAGTTTCCATATCAGCCTGATACACTGTTATGTTCATTATGGCTCCAAATAGGACACATTAGAACGAAGAGTGCGGATCAGGAGAACCACTTTTCCAACAAATGAGCTCTGCTTCTTGAACTGTTTCTGTTCAGGAACAGTCGACAATAAATAATCATCTTAAGAGGAATAAACCTGCCTCCTGAACACGGTCAGCCTACGCTACCAGATTTTAATGCCTGTCAAAATACACAATATTTTCTGAGGTGATGTAAAAAGTTTGAGCAACACTGGTTTAGGTAATCCATGCTGATGTTTTTGAGTGGTAAAGGTTTGCTGCCACATAGTGGTTACTGTAAATATTCATTTTTAGTGGTGATATTTGGTGTATGCTTCTGATCCATCTAAATTCGAGTTGATTTATGCAGTCACCTGGCTTTAATAACTGTTAAACAAAAAGAGCAAGCAGGGTATAACTGAACATTTTACAATAAATAGTGCCTGCATTTCAAGATTATACTTTGAGGAATAGAAACATGTTTTCTAATAAACAAAAGAAGCCAAAAGTTAAAAGTTATCAACGTTAAAAGCTTTGTCTAAATAAAACATATTTTAAAATGGGAAAAAATAGGATTTAAATCAGAATTAAAGAGTGTAAATTTAATTTAACTTGATGTCATGCTGAATGGAAATTCAGCAAGTAGTTGAATGGAAATTTTTTGGATGATACCGATAACAGGATTGAGGTTTGATATGCAACCTTATTCAGCAAGTGCTGTACATTCAGGGAGTTTTATGAAGCAATGTCACAATATTTCTTCAAGTTAATCCCAAACAGTACGTCATTTCACACCAAAGATATGAAGCCTTAAAAAATGTGTAACTAGGAGTAATGGCGAGCGATCTGTGAGCGAACGTGGCAGGACAATGTGTTTAATGTGCCGTTTGTTGTATGTTTTTGTACTAAAAAGGCTCCTCTGTGAAATATTTCTGCCTCTTTCTTGTGTGGAAATATCATGAACCTCTTTTGTTCTGCTCATTATTAAAGACTCTTTTCTGTCCCGCTCACTTCTCTTTGTCATTGTATCTGACACTGTTGCCTCTTTGTGTCTCGTCACAGTGCTGTATCGTGCTGGTGCCAGATCCAATATCCGGAAAGACCCATCCCAGCCTCTGTGTGTGATCTCCTGCAGCAGATTGAACAGTATGAAAATACAATCCTTGACGGTCTCCAGTACGCTTTGGAGAATCCTCCTCCAAGTGTGAGCTCCGTGTCAGACAGCGTGGAGGATCTGGACCTGAAGCAGCCAGATTCAGGCTGCTGTGGAGAGGGATGTAAAGAAACGGACTGCTGCAAGAGAGGAGAAAAAATGGACTTGGATGTTCCTCACCAGCAACAAAAGCCACGTACTTGCTCCACTGACTGCTCCTCCAGCTCAAGTGGAACTGTGAACCACCTCGTGCAGCGTTGCATGGATCTAGTGTCGGAGCTCGGACTGCCGCAGGAGCTCCTCGGTCACATCGAGGAGGTGAAGAATGTGTAGTGATTGAACATTTGGACAATACCTGGAAGAACTCTTGAAGTATAAAACAAAACTGTAACTTTCTTACACAAAGCAATGAACTACATTTATATATTTCATGTATATAGTGTAAAATATGATTTTGCATTCAGAATTTGTTTGAGACGGTTTTTGAAAATAAAGATTTCTGTTCTCATATAATTTCTGTTGCCCACCAAAATGAAAATATTCATGTTACCTCTTATACTATAGTATTAATACTTTTTATAAATAAGAATTAGTATTAATTTGTGCTATTATCTTAGTTTTTTCAAAGCATACATCCTTTAAATAATAATAAACAAAACCACAGATTGATTTCTACATATTTTATTAGATTAGCAGAATTTAAATTATACTTTAGGTATTGTTTGATGTTTTCATAGTTTGTATCTGTGATGGGATGCTATACATTTTCTGTAACCACTTATACTTACTATATAGGGTCAATCCCCCTCTTGTTTGTTTGTTTACATGACTAACAAGTTATGCATACTATATTCCTTTTCTGCCATGCTATGCAAATACAGGCCCCCCTAAACATCACACACTGGACTGTTATGGGAATGGGAAGAAAAACCCTTGAATAAGGAAGACTGGATTTAAAGTATCAAAGTTTAAGTTGAATATATTATTCTTGTACAAGAAGAAGTGTTTAACAGTGCAACACACAAGAGGGGTTACAGAGAAAAGGCTCCCTGAGGAGCTCTAACAGTTGGTTCTTCTACATTTTTTATACATTCCTTCAGCAGCAGACTGATACACCCACGGTGTAAGAAGGAGAGGTCTGCAGGTCCTTCATCCCTGCTGCTGTGAGACTTTACAACACCTGCACCTGATCATGTTGTAGTCTCCTGTTCATGTCCCATTGCTATTTTCTTTTTTTCCGTTTATGTTGTACTTAGTACTTGTTTTGTAAATCTGCACATTCTTAAATCTGCACATTCTACTTTAGTACTTTTTGTAAATATGTACACTTGTGTTTCCCTCCTTGATTCTATTTTTAGCTGCTGTTAACAAGTGAATTTCCCCGTTGTGGGATAAATAAAGTATTATCTAATCTGATCTAAAATGTTCTGTAAGAAAAGAAAGAAAAAAGGAAGTAGGAAAGAAGTAAAGTCCAGAAGCAAGTGTAGATCTAAAAATATGGGACATTAAAAGAAGAAATAAAACAGTGGACTTAGTACAAGAATTTTATAACTATACAGATGAAAAGTATGGGGAATATATGTACTTATATACAGATGGGTCAAACGAACCAATAACAGGAGCAACAGGTGCAGAAGTAGTGGTTCCTAGTCATAATGACAAAGTATTAAAAAGAACTTCAGATCATTTAAGTGTATATGCAGTGGAACTTTGTGCAATAGTATTGGCAATAGAATGGGTGGAGGACAGGGCGGACAGGAAAATAATCATATGTAGCGATTCAATCTCATCACTCTTAAGCATTAAAAACAGGGCAGCAAAAACACATCAGGGAGTATTATATGAAATAATGTTGAGAACATCCAGATTAGCACAGCAGGGGAGGGAAATAACATTCATGTGGGTACCAGCTCATGTAGGAATACAAGGAAATGAAAAAGCAGATCAAATGGCAAAGGAGGCAGCAAAGAAAGAAGAGGTGGAAATTAAAGTAAAATTATCAAAAGCAGAAGGGAAAAGTTTAATATGGAAAGAAATAATTAATCAATGGAAACAATATTGGAAAATCCAGGATAAGGGGAGACATTTATATAAACTACAGGATGAGGTGGGTGAGGTGGGGGTAGCAGAGTGGAACAGGTGACGGCACAGTAGATTAAATAGTACACTCAATATAATAGGTAAACATCTAACTGGTCTATGTAGCTGTGAGGAGAGAGAGACAGTGGAGCATGTGATGGTTGAATGTCATGGATATGAACGGGAAGAGATGATGGCAGGGTTGCGGAGGACAGGAGCAGTGGAGAAAAGTGTCAAAAGTGTAATACAATGTGGTAGATGTAGAGAAGGGAGGAACATCATAATGAGATATCTTGTTTTAACTGAGCGAGTCCAGGAGAGGGCAGTGTATGCAACAATAAGGATGCAGTTAAACGTCAAAGAGGAAAGAAGAAGAAGTAACGTGGAGTCTCGGGTTTCCGAGCTGCACTCGAACGCAGCAACACACACACGAGCATGACGTCATGCGCTCGGACCGTGCCGTGACCTGCTGCTCCGTCTCGTGCTAAAAAAAAAAAAAAAAAAAAAAAAAAAGAGGGGGTGGGGGGGGGCTCGCACCAACAGATGTTCCGCGTGCAAACACGGTGAGTACCCGTTGTATCCGTGACATGCACCGCGAGGAACGAGCGACGATCCGGTGAGTGTGGACGGTAACCGGCGTGTCTCGTGTTTATGTTTTAAGTTTACCTGCTCGGCTAGCTCGCGAGCTAACTTAACGGTTTGTTTCGGTTTGTGACAAGCTAACCCCAGAAACTGAAACTGGGATTAAACGAGTTTTTGTTTTTGTTTGTTTTTAATTAAACTCGACCGAGGTTTGTTTTATTCGTCGTTATTAACGTGACAGTTGACGTTACTTCCTCGTGTCTGTGTCAGTTAGGCTAATTTAACACTGAATGTACGTGTTAGCAGGTGTTACGGCGAATTCTGCGACCCCAGCTGAAACATGCCATGTTTTTAATGCATGGGTGTTACAGAAAAATGAGTATTGGCTCCATTTTAATGTGGCAATATGATGTTTAGATACTCAAAAATGAATATTTAGTCTGTTTATGAGGCCATGTAATGTCTGTGTTAGGTCAGTCCTCTCTATATGGGGTTGTCCCTTCATTTAAACCACCTCCAAACATCTGCAGTGGAAACACACCTAATCTGACAGGTCACAGAATCGATCGTAACACCTGTCATATCTCAGTAATGTTGCCTGTCTTCAGCAGCAGCAGCAGCTTGACCCTCGTCGTCATGGCCTCCTGAGATCTTCAGGCTCCGGCGACTCGTCCAGAGGTTCACCGTTCAAGCCTTACAAACCCCCCCAGAGCAAAGAGGGGACAGATGGGGAGCTGTTGCTGTCACACTGAAAGTCCCTGTGGCAGCGTAGAGGAACGAAGTGGTTTGCTGAAAAATGACTCGAAGACCACGGCGGCCACGGGTGAACCGGGCACGACGGGCACTTGTGGTCCTGAAGGAGACGATGACAAAGGGTGAGACAGTTTTTTATGTATGATCTGGTGACATGGTGTTAACTTACAGACTCTAAAGTGATCCTACACGTTTACATTTAGTCATTTAGCCGACACTTTTATGCAAAACGACTTTTAAAAAGGGAAATAATAAATGTAAAGAGCGACAAGGACATGTTACTACTCACATAGAAGGAGGGGATAGATTTATCATGTCCAGAGGAGGTCCTCTGTGAAGAGTTGCAGGTCTTCAGGAGGTTTCTGATCTGGTAGGACGTTCCACCAACGAGGAAAGTTTGGATTGATCTGAGCGTACGGGTGGCAGAGCCAGGCGTCGTGTATTGGAGGAGGTAACATATGTCTGTATGTATGAAGACGTTCAAATAGGTCTGTGCAGAAACGGAGACTTTGTAGTCAGCATTAGGGATTTTAATTTAATGTGGGCTGCTACAGGTAGCCATTGGATCTCGATGAGCAGCGGGGTAACATATGACTTTTCTCAGTCGGTAGGATCTTGAAAGGGCAATCCACGCTTTTATTAGCTCCAGACTGGACTACTGCAACGGCCTTTACGCTGGACTCAGTCAGTCCTTTATTGCTCGTCTCCAACTTGTGCAGAACGCTGCTGCCCGATTTTTTAGTGGGCACGTCCAGACGTGAACATATTACCACCGTGCTGTCGTCACTGCACTGGCTCGTAGTCCGTTTTAGAATTGATTTTAAACTTCTGTTGTTTGTTTTTAACGCCATTAATGGCTTTCTAACACTACAGCACTTTTAATTTTAATTGTATTTTAATTTAATTGTATTTATTTGTCATGTACCTGTTATGTATTGTTTTTACGGCTTTATTGTAAAGCCCTTTGGGTACAGTCTGGCTATTGTAAAGGGCTATATAAATAAACTTGATTGATTGACCTTTTGAGTTGATCGAAGACCAGGCGAGATGTAGAGTAACGTCGCAGAGAGGCAATCTGGCTCAGAGACAGTTGCAGACAAATAAATAAATAATAAATACTGAAAAATGTAGCAGCGAATAAAAAGACATTGACACCACTGCTGCTACTGGAACTTCTCCCCAGAGGAAGCAAAGATCATTTACATGATTTAGTGGCACACAGTCACAAAACTTCCCGCTGATTTATTTGTACTTCAGACTGAGAGCGTAGCAAATGTCAAAACTGAGTCAACAAAGGAAGTATAACTTTTTAAGTGAAGCTTAGAAGTTTGTGACCTTTCTGGGCAGAGGGTTGACAAAGGTGTGAGATCATGAAAACGCGTTCAGAGATGTTGATCCGTTACTGGATTAAAAAAAGTTTAGATTAGACGGTTTGTGTAGGGCGTGTTATGTCACCAATTCATGGAGGGCTGCGGTCACAAACAGGACGAGGGGACTTCCCTGAGGTCCTTAAAGGTTTCAGGAAGAGACATATTGTCATTTCACACACTAGTTCAGGAAATTACTACACAAAGACGAGTGTTTATAGATTCCCCACCTCCTCCACAGTCACAATACAGAAAATAATCTTATCTGTGATCACATTTCTGCTCTGTTACTCGATATCGAAGCTGCAGCTGAGTTTGGGTTTTAGTTTTCAATCTGAAGGATGTTTTTGTGATGGTGCTCATCCTCTCTGTGTTATGTCACTCAGGAAAACGTCAGATGAGGCCAATATAAAGGCGGAGGTGAAGGCTGAGGTGACACAGATTCCTGAGGTTGGAGAGACGGAGCCCAAAAACACTCAGGAGAATGGACCCTCGCCGGACGTGGTCGTACAAACAGGAAAGACTACTCCCAGGAAACTCGAAGAAAACTCCACCCGAGCACAAGATGAAGACGTGAAGGACGGTCCAGCAGACAGTGGACGAGCTGAGCTTCTCAACTGCACTTTAAACTCCCCGCAGAGCGATCATGCCGCGGCTGGTTGGGAGGTTTTTACACCAGAAGAAGAAGAAAAACCAGCTGTGCCGCAGGACAAAATCCCTGATAGCAGCTCGGTAAATCCCAAGGTTTGCTGTGAGAACCAACCTGAGACAAACACAACAAGAGAGCGTGTCACACTGGCCACTGCTCATGATAGTGAAGAGGAAGAAGGCTCCAAGGCCGTTGACAACGCTGCAGCCGAGCCATCGGGGGAGTTTTCTCAAAATAAGGAAGTATTATCTGTCCCAAACACTCAGCCAACTGCAGCAGCTTATCAACCGTCGTCGGAGATCGACAGAGAGTCTCCGAGCTGGTGAGTCACACGACAAGACAAACCGTTAACGTCCAGTTAACGTACATGTGCCTTCACGGCTGAGCGACACACTCATATGTATTTTATCGTCTATTTTTTAAAATGTTTTTAAAGATGTTTAAATAAACAATATGTCATGAAGCAATATATATATAATAAATACGAGGTGTGAGAGCGATGGTTGAATGGACAGGATTTACCTCTTTAGTTCACGTTCAAGTTATTCTTCAACACATCATCAGTACGGTAAAACTTACTTGTCTCACGGCGGTCTGAACTGAGCTCACGTTCCCTGTTTCTTGAATTTTCCTTCACAATGATTCGAAGAGCCAACATCTAACCATCGAAACGCGACGTCACTGTGAACGCTTGGCTGCCACAAGCCGGTTAGGCCACATTCAGACAGGATCCGGCACTGTGGCGAAAATCCAGGTTTTTCCACTCGTTTGAGTTTTGGCTGCGGAGGTTGCGGGCTGCCGGAGAAGATGAGCCGGATCCAAGTTTTGGAAAAACTCAGCTCGATGTCACGCTGCAGTCAATCAGATGTCAGAGTGGTCAGCCTGACCTAAACTCAGATACCCTTCTTTGTTTATTTCATGTACCCAGCTTCTAAATCTGACTCAACTGAGTCTGACTCACAAGTTACGCTGCAAAATAGAGACACGAAGAACTTTAATCTGTTTGTGTCCGATGGTTTAAGAGGGAGAGAGACATAGACAGTGAATGAGAGTGAGGGAGCCGGTTAATCAGCGAAATAAAAAAGCCTGTCTGAACGTAACCTTATCCCTGCGGTGAGGGCGGACACCTCCTGCTTAAAAAAAACAAAAGTCAGAAGGATCATGAGGCCCCCTTTTCTCTGTATTCATACCGAAAATCAACACGAAGAAAGCTTTTGTGCTTCTGCTCTACGAGAGGTTTCTGTCCCTCCCTGAGCTCGGCTTACAATACCTGCATCACTGTTTGACAGATGAGCCGGTCTGTTACTGTATTTACAGTATTTCTACTGAACTATATGAGGTAGTTCGCTGTACTAAGGTCACCATCTGTTTAATCATTATCCCTTTTATATCTGTGGTCATTGAGGGCAGAACTGATTGTCAGGTATTAAATACTCTGATTACTGCTGTAAACATGCATGAACGCAGTGATATTACAGAAATATATACGGTACAATCAGTGGTCTGTACATACTTTAATATCTCTGCTCTGTCGTCTCTTTGTCTTAGTGCTGTGACCGACGATTCAGACAACGGGAGTCCTCCAGTGTGCAGAGAGGCCTCTCCTGAAGTCACGAGAAGCCATGATGTCTCAGAGTCTTCTCCTGGATCGGAGCCCACAGGACTCAACCACAGCGCTGAGGAACGAGACTCCGCCAACTGTGTGGACGAGCCAGAGACCGCAGCTCTGGCAGACATGAGCGAGAGGTCAGCGGGTTCAGAGTTTGCACATCAAAACAAGACACTTGTTTACACGAACTGTGAACTTGTGTGTGTGTTTTTTTGATAGCGTCACTTTGACCACAAGGGGGCATATCGACATCACAGCTTGTTGTGATTGCAAAATGACCGTCTGTATCTGGTTATAAACATTTTTTTATGAATGTTCTCTGCAATATTTGCACAACTAAATGAACATGTCATGACATAAAAGCCCATTTAAGTGGCACTTCTAGTTAAAATATCAGTCGGAGACATAGACGGTAAACTTTTGGTTTATAGTAAAGTAAGAAGAGCAACAAAGATTTATTCTCTTTGGCAGTGGTGCAGTTCTTTTACTGCTGTAAACAAACAGATACTTGCAGCCAGTAAGGAAGCAAATCTCCAACAAGACCGACTGGTTATATTATATGTGACTAATGTTCAGAGTATGGACAGAAATACTTTTTCGTTAAAGAAGTAGATTGTTCTAAGACCTCACAACATGAACTGACATGTACTACCGTCAGTGTAACGTCTGTGTGACTCCATAGGTGACCAACTGTTGTCTTAAACAATGTTTTCTTGTTTTGTTGTCTTCTCTCTCCAGCTCAAAGCCCGATCAGGATGCAAAGCCAGATCTTGAGTGTGCAACTCCAAGCTCGAAGGAGGTCACCTCCTCGGAGAACATCAAACAGGTTATCAGGGAGGAAACGATGCAAAAAGGACAGGATGAAGATGTTCCCAGAGCGGAGGAGAACAACGAGACGAGGCAGGAGGTGGAGATCGCTCCCGAAGAGGTCGAGACTCCCAAAGAGGCTGAGAAAGACGCTGAGATTCAGGAGCTAGCTGGGAAAGAGGAGCAGCTGGCAGGGAGCTCATCCACTGATGTCGAGGCTGATGGGCTATGTCTGACAAAGAAGGAAGACTCGGCTGAAGACGGCCTCGGGAACAGGTTTGTTATGATCACTCGCTTTGGGCTTTTTACCCGTTGAGAGATGCGAGTTACAACACAGAAAGGAGCTGTTAAAAACAGTGTGGCACTGTCAAATCAGCGCCATGTGTTTCAGTTTTGAAATGTCTTACACATCATCCTCTGGGATTTTGTTTTTAAAAAAGGGCATGTGCGATTACCACAATGTTTACCACGAAGAATACACAGTTCCCTCGGGAAAGTGAAATGAGATTTTGGAACAAAAACCTGAGAAAATACTAATTATGGCTATTTTGGCTTGATTTGGAGGATTAGCCAACAAAACCTTCAGTTTATTGTGACTCTAAAGGACAAAGGTTGGTGTTATTCTGTATATATTTTTTGTTGTCAACAAAAACAACAATGTCTGTGGCACTCCGCCCCAAACCAATCATTCTTACTGAATACCTAGCTTTTTAAATACGGGTTACAAACGTGCGTTCTCATCTCGTTTCTTAAAATAGTCGGACACTATGTTCTTTTTTAGCAAACGTTACTCAAACAAGAGTAAATAGTACATTCTTTGGGGTCTATTTTCAGCTGTGGATTAATGCCAGTTTGGTACTTGGTGAGTATTTACAGCAGCAGGACGGTGTATGTGGGATTGACTCAAAATAAACCACAGTGAGTGTGTTCACGCTAATCGAGGAACATGTCAGCTGCCGGATCGTGTGGCTCACTGATGTGTTTTTTGAGGAATAAGATAAAGTACCAGATAAAAGTTTGGACTCGCCATTTTTCTTTTTATTTTTGTGACTTTCCACGTCGTAGATTAACACTGAAGACATGAAAACATGTGGAATTATGTGGTGAACTAAAGAAGATAGTTTAGTTCATCATCATTCGATCACTGGTGGTTAAGTTTGGCTTGGATTTGGAATAACTTGTCAGTAGCGTCACCAGCAAAGCACTACCACATCATCACACATGTGTCAAGGTGGGAACCACACATGTAGATATCATCCGTTCACCTTCTCTGCATTCTTCTACTTCTTCTTGGTCCTTCTCAGTCGTGATTTCTTTGCAGCAGTTCGATCATGAAGGTCTGATTCATTCAGTCTTCTTCAAACAGTTGAGATGTTTCTGCAACTTGAACCCGGTTAAGCATTTATGTGGGCTCTCATCTGAGATGTGAACTCCTCCTCTGCAGCAGCGGCAACACTTGATCTTCCTTTCCTGGGGAAGAACCAGTTTCATCACAGCATCTGCACTTGATGATACATTCAAAGTCTTGATATTTCTGGATTGAGTGACCTTCAAGCCTTAAAGTAATGATGGACTGTTGATTCTCTTTAATTAGTTGATTGGTTCTTGCCTTAATTATTACAGTAGTTGAATAGAGCTATTTACTGTTACTCTGAACAATGGTAGATGGACTCTACTTATATAGCTCCTTCTAGTCTTCTGACCACTAAAAGCACTTTGACACTACATATCTCATCCGCCCATTCACACTGATTCACAACGATGGCACGGCGTCAGTTTTGTGATTATGTGTCTTGCTCAAGGACACTTCGAGATGCATAACTGCCGATCTCAAACACATTAAGAAGGCAAGAAAATCCACTAATTACCTTTTGCAGGGGCGGTCGGTAGCGTAGTGGGTTAAGCAGCCCCGCCCCATGTGTAGAGGCTACAGTCCTCACTGCAGCTGGCCCCGGTTCAAATCCACCGGACGGTCCTTTACTGTGTGTCTATCCCGCTCTCTGCCCCCTGCTTCCTGTCTATCTTCAGCTGTACTATCATTAAAGGCCAAAAAAAAAATCTTAAACTTTTGTGAAAGCACACCTGGTTATTTAAACCATTCTAGGTGATGACCTCTTGAAGCTGAATATCAAGAGTGTGCAAAGATTAAAAAAAAGGGGGTGACTACTTTGAAGAATCTAAAATATAAAACATTTTTTTGTTTACTACACAGTTCCATGTGTGTTTCTTCATAGTTTCTATGTCTGCAATGTTCATCTACAATGTAGAAACCACTCGATGAGAAGGTGTGTCTAAACTTTTGGCTGGTACTGTACATCACATCATCATCAAAAATATGAATCATGGCTTTTTTGTTCCTCCTTTTTAGTGAAGAAGATTTGTACAGAGGAGCCGAGGAGCTGTCAGCATCACAGGAAAACAAAGCAGGACCGCCAGCTGTGTTGGAAACCTCACGTCAGTACATCCGAATCACACATCGATGTCGTGAGAATTACAGAGATGTGAAACAGCACTACTTTTGTTTTGTCATGTAAACGACAGACAATAGTCGTTTTTGTTTTTGGTGCATCCTCTCCTCCTTACTCTCCTCTCTCCTACTCAGTTTTAAAGGTGGAGGACAGATGCAGCTTGGCCCCGGCGATGGATATTCTGTCGTACAGCGAGAGAGAGTGGAAAGGAAATACTGCCAAAAGTGCTCTCATCAGAAAGGTCGGTGTGCCTGTAGCTCCTGCAGATTAAAGCCAGTTGTTGCTGTGTTTTTTTTCTTCATGGTAATGGCTAAAAGACTTCCTGTGTTGTCCCTGTGTGCTGCTGTAGGGTTATAAAGAGATGTCCCAGAGGTTTGGCAGATTGAGGAGAGTGAGGGGGGACAACTACTGTGCCCTCAGAGCAACACTGTTCCAGGTGCTCTCGCACAGCACCCAGCTGCCCGTATGGCTGCAGGAGGAGGACATTACTATGGTAAATGCTCGCTTAATGAGGTGTTATCGCTTTACTGTTGGCTGAGCCCCCCTTAGTTACTACGTATCCCGAGCATAAAGGCAGCACTGCTGAGTGAGGTGGCTCTTGGTCCTGCCTTTGCCACCTGCTGTCTAAAAATCAGGGCTGAATGAAGCCTGGTTTCTCAAACAAGCCGTCCGTAACAGCACCTACCTCTCAGTCAAAGCAACCGCACTGTTAATTATGCATAACTTTAAGCCTTAATGTAATTTGAACAGGGGAGTTCTGAATGCAGAAGTGTCAAAAACTGCAGTTCCTCAAACGTCCAAACGAGTCAGTCTCCATAAGTCCCCATGTTGAAATAACTTCACAGCAGAAATAAACATGTTTGCAGCCTGTACTGAGGGTGAATTTATATACAACTCACCTGTTCAGATTATATTAAGGCTTAAAGTTATGCAGGATTAACAGCATGGACGCTTTGTGCACCCAGGCGTCATTCAACCCGCCTCAGGTCCACTGATGACCCACGTCTTTGCCGATTTTCAGATTAGCCAGGAGGTGGAAGAGGACTGGCGACCACTCACCACAATCTGAGCTTCAAAGCTCTTCAGAAACCTGCGGGCGACATCACACATACGGCGTCCATTCTTTATGCTGTCAGTGGTTGGGAGCATGTTAACAATTCTTTAGACGTCTGCTGTTTTGGAAACCCAACAAAAGAACTTCTGAGCTCTTTGAACTCTTCGACGTTAGCTCGACAAAACCTGCCGTGATTGGACGATTTGGAGGAGGGTTTTTTAGTAACGGTTAATTACACGTGGTCGTTAGAGGACAGAAAAACTAAAACAAAACACATTCCAGTAGGATGACTAACTGTTCAAACGTCTGTCTTGATAGCGTCAGTGATTCATCTCCCAATTCTTTTGTGTTTACAGCTGCCGAAACAACTTGAGGCCCAGGAAGGTCTGATAAGTCATTGGATGTTTCCTGGAGATTGCCTGCAGGGAGATGGGACAGGAGACGCCGCTCTGCAGCTTAAAGGCTACATGGAGCTCCTCCGGAATAAGGTAGTCGCTGCAGATCTGCTCGGAAACATGTGAGAAAGTATTTTAAAGACACAGAGCGAGTAAACCACAGCACTATTTTTATGCCATCCATGGACACTGAAAGTATTGATATTCATCCTCTGAGCTTTTAGATGTGATTGCTACCATATGTTAAAGGGAGGTAGTCCTCTGAACGCTGCACTGCTCTGTGTCTGTTGGGTTTTTTTCTTTCTGTGTGTCATTAACACACAGCCTAGTTACGCTGTAAAGGATTTGCAGGGTTCGACGGACCCTCAGCCTCAAAGAAATCTATTAAAACCGCAGAGCCTCTTTACTCTAACAGAACGAGGCTCCAGTCAGACTTTACGGTCAGCGACTGCTGCTGGTAGATTATGAGAAACTCTGGTGTTTACTGCGCACACATTTTTTTCAGACCTTTTTTTTTTTTTTTTTTTTTTTTTTTGCTTAACGAGACCGAGCTGTGTGCTGGTTTTGTGGCCGACATTATAGATTCCATACAGTTGCCCAGAATAGACTGTGTTGTTTTTCTGGTCGGTGCTGGCTCCACAAATATGATGTTTGTGCGAGCTTATGTATGTGTGTGTGCAGAGAATGGAAGGAAAACACCTTACAATGGCCCTTTTTGAAAAGTAAATACCAGTTTTGAGCTTTTTTTTGTAGTAAATATCATCACGTTTATGTCTCCACTGCATCTAAAGAACTCAGATAGACTGCAGACAGTTTAAAAATGATGTCTTTGTTGTTTTTAACAAATAATCGTGTTGTTTTTCGACATTTGCTGTTGACTAACGGCAATATTTGAGTGGAGAGGTGGACAGACGTCAAATAGCATCTCAGTAAGCAAATAACTGAACGTATGTCATTCACTGCTGGTCAGTGTATGATACAAGATGAGATAGACCTCCGTGTTTGGAGCGAAGGAGTTCAAGTAGCTCAGGTTTTTGTTCACGAGTGATGGAACGTGAGATGGACGTTGTACCGGACCATCGAGGGGAAGAGGAAGCTGACTTGGAACGCAAAGCTCTCGATTTTACACTCCCGACCCTCACCTAACTAATGAGCTTTGGGTAGTGACCAAAAGAATGAGATCGCGGATACTAGCAGCCGAAATTATGCTTCCCTCGCTGGCTGAGATATGTTGGGGAGTTCGGACCTCAGAGCTCAGAGCTCAGAGTAGAGTCGCTGCCACTTCATGTCAAAAACATCTGAGGTGGATCGGGCGCCTTCTTAGGAGGTGTTCTGTGCACGCCAGGGCAGACCCAGAACCTGCTGGAGGGACTATAAAGCCCATCTAGCCGTGGAACGCTGCAGGATCCCAGCCCAGGAGGAGCTGGAAGGAGTTGCCGGGTAGAGAAACACCTGGAATGCTCTGCTAAACCTGCTGCCACCACGACCGGACCCCGGATGGATGGATGGGAAGATAAGATAGACTTTATTGATCCCACATCAGGAAAATTCACTTGTTACAGCGGCTCACAATCTACAAGGTGGATAAGAAAAATACTCTAATACTAAACACAGGACGGATGATCGAGGCTTATTCGTTGCTCTCTGCTCACAGGATTTCTCAGAATTTAAAACCGATTGTCGTCTATCCATGTGCTGAATTATTTGCTTCATCGATCGATTTTAATTGGTTGGTTTTGATGACTGCTTCAAAATTGCTTGTTTTGTGCAACCAAGAGCACACGTAAGACAAAGAAGAGACGAGGCATAATTGAGAAGACAGATCTAGGTAACGTTTGGCTTCTTTGCTTGGAAAAATAACTTTGAACATAGTTTCTAAAGGTCCGTGCTTTCAGGAGAAACTTGATTGAAATGACCTCGTGGCTGCAGCTACTTCTAATCTTTTGTTGCTCACCAATCAATTTCCATGAAGTGATTAAAAGATTTTGATGAGAAAATGTCAGAACTAATGAAAAATTCTTGTCACGCAGTCTTTTTTTTTTTTTTTTTGTCCGTCAATAACAGTTTACAGTGAACGTAAACACAAAACTGCAGCGAATCCTCATATTTGTAAATTGTTTCATTGATTTGTTCGCAGTGGCAGGCGGCGGTGGACTGCTCCTCGGCGGCCGAGCGGCAGCAGCAGTGCGAGCGAGTGTTTCAGGGAGGAGAAGACGAGCTGGGCCTGCTGGAGGCGCTCAAGCTGCTGATGCTGGGCAGAGCGGTGGAGCTGCACGGCTGCATGCAGGCCGGCGGAGACGTCCCGCTCTTCTGCTGGCTGCTGTTTGCGCGCGATTCATCCGACTGCCCGCGCTCCTTCCTCTCCAACCACCTCAGCCACGTGGGCCTCAGCGCCGGGCTGGAGCAGGTAGGCTAAACCGAGGACTTCTTCTTTTTTTATTTGTTGTTAATGTTTTACTGGCCATATATATAGACACGCCTACATTTCTGTCACATAAAAGCATCGACAATCTCAAGTTCTTCTCCAAAGATCTGAATGTTCCTGTCCACTGTCAAGATCTGTCAACATATGAATGAAAAGGAACGCTACGTTAGAGGACTCAGGAAGACCCTGCTGCTGCCATAAAAACATAAAAAAAGATTGGAGTTTGCCAAAACTTACCTGAGGAAGCAAAAATACTTCTTCAGATGAGACAACGGGTACATTCAGACAGAAGGCGTTGTGGAGAAGTTGAACCGGATCCAACTTTGGAAAAACACGCTGCCACCACCAATCACCCCTCCACAGTCAGCCTGACATCCAAACTCTGACACTCTTACCTGTTGTGTTCTGGCTTTGTTTATTTCTGACTCACAATTTACGCTGCAAAATAGCGACACGAAGAAGTTTGATTTGGTTTGTGTCTGACGGTTTGAGAGACGTAGACAGTGAATGAGAGTGAGTGAGCGAGCAATAAAGCCGGTTAATCAGCGGATTAAAAAGTTATTGTTTCACAAGCGCTTACGTTCACCACAAATAGACACACACCACTCTGTCTTAATGTTCCATGATGCCGAATGATTGGAGGGTGTGCCACCAAATATTAAGTTGAGGGTGCCAAGTCCATTTTTGAGGTTTTGTGTGGAATATCTTGGATTTTTTCTTTTGTGTTGTTTCAATCCAAACAAATGAAACAAAGCGTGATTGTGATTGGAACAGTTGATTGTGTGACAGAAATGCAGGTGTGCTCAGGTACGTACAGTAGTTTCCTGGCAGCTTTGGGAGTATTTACATGAAACGTTTTTACGGTCAACAACACTGCTGGGAGTAAATTTCTGCCATATAAACATTTGTCACTCTTGGTCGCGTATAAAAAGACTTATGTTGTGAGATTTGGGCGTGTTAGCATTCCTATCTGAAACCCGAACAGTGCGACATGTCCGCGCTTGTGTTTTCTCTGTTTTCGAGCTGTGATGTCTTTGCATCATCAGCCCGGAGGATGAGGAGGTTTCAGGAAGGTGTCGAGTGATTTAATTGTTATTTTCAATCTTTTTTTCCATAGAAACCCCACCCATAAAGATCATGTGCTCCAGCAGCTGATCGTGCTGTTTTTGAGACGTAACTGTGCAATTATTTTTTTTTTCTGCCTTTCGTGCAGGTGGAGATGTTCCTGCTGGGCTACGCCTTGCAGTGCACCATTCAAGTTTACAGACTGTACAAGGCTGACACGGAGGAGTTTGTCACCTACTACCCAGACGACCATAAGGACGACTGGCCGTCCGTGTGCCTCGTCACGGAGGATGACCGCCACTACAATGTGCCAGTCGTAGAAGCTGCAGAACTGAAGGAGCTGAACTCGAGCTGATCGCCACTGCAGAGAAATCTCCTGCCATACAAACAAAACACTCCTCAGGTTGATCAAGATGAACAGATTTACGCCAACTAAAAGGAATAGTTTGACATTTTGGGGGTCGCTTTCTGTGCTGTGAGTTAGACGAGAAGATCGGTGCCACTCGTGTAAAGCGACCACGATCAGTTTAAGCTCTCACTGTGGCTTGTTTAGATCAAACTTCCAGTCACGTTGTGTTTTATTGTGTTTATTAAGAAACAACATAACTAGACGAAACTAGACGAAGCGGTCAGCAAAAAATATTTGAGCCTAACTCACCCCTCTTTGTCTGAATCCTGACCACCAAGTGAACAGGTAAAATAAGGTGCCAATTACAGGAGATGATAGTGATCCAGAGAACGTGTAGCACAAGGAAAGAGCTAGAGCTTCGCCGTGAAGTTAAACACACAAGATAATTGGTGAGTTTTAGGTCGCATTCAGGCAGGATCCAGCGCTACGGTGAAAACTCAGGTTTTTCTATTTATTTGAGTCGGGGTAGTGCGTCTTGGCTGCAACCTGCAGCAACGAAGGTCAGCTGAGATCCAATTTTTGGGAGAAACACAACGATTAGATCAGTCAGCCTGAAATGTCTCTGAAACTGAGACTATCCAGGTGGATTCATGGACTAAACTCTGATACTCTACCTGTTGTGTTCTGGATTTGTTTATTTCATGTACCCAGCTTCTAAATCTGAGTCTAACTCCCAATTTCAATGCAAAACAGTGACACACAGACGTTTAATTTGGTTTGTGTCTGACGGTTGAGTGACTTAGACAGTGAATGAGAGTGAGGGCGCGCCGGCATCGATAAAGTCGTGATTTCCTGAATGTTTCACAGCGTTTATGTTCAGAAAAAGAGACACGCCGTCGCCGGAGCTGCTCAGCTTCATATGTGGCGTACAGACATTGGAGTGGTGTCAATCTTCACGTCTAACTCGCAGCAGGAAAAAGCAAAGTATTAACTCAAAAACATCTATTCCTTTAAAACAAAATATGCTGATTTGAGACCCTGTGCAAGACGTGGTTTACACACGTTTGTACACACTGTACTGTATACAGAGTTTTCTATATGTGCATCTGATATCGGGGAGAGATCATCTCAGTTGGGTCCATAAAAAGTTTGCAGGGTGTCATTTTGACTTTCAGGTCGGGGTGGGAGGTAAAAAATTTTTCAAGTTTGTAAAAATCCTGAAAAACAAACAAAACAACGGAGCTGCCAACAGCGCCACAACTGGTTGGTGTTTACACTGGAATCTGGGCACTTTGATTTGTGTGTTTAATTTATTAGTTTATCTTGTTTAAATTAAGACGAATAACGACTCATCGATGATTTATCAGGTCTAACAACAGCTCACACCAGACGACGATCGGAGGAAGATTAATCGCAGCCTTTGTGTCAGAGGATTTGTGTGTGTTCGTGTGTTTGCGTGTGTGTGTCAGACTTAATGTGTAACATGTTGCCTTTAACCAAGCTGTCCTGAGAAGGGGGGATGAAACAAACAAAAAAAAAAAACGTGCCAATGTTGCTGCAAATGCTGGCAACGGTGCCAACCACCAGCCGCTGGATTGAGTAGCGACCGCTCGCTTGGTTCCTCCATGTTGCCTTAGAAATAATGCACAATAAGAATGAATGTTGGTTAGTCGTGATGAAGACGCCGTCTCTCTCTCTCTCTCTCAGCGAAGACGACGCGTTAACAGTGAAACGTTGCTTATGCCATTCGCAGGAATGTTTCTTGCACTTGTCAGATTTTTTTGGATGGCGTTTTAGATGAAAGTACAATTTTTGTAAAAGTTTAGTTTGTTCTTTTGATTTCAACATTTCCTAATTTAATGACTCTCAGTCGGTTTTAATGAAGTTTCAGAAGTAAGCTACAGAAAATGACACACGACGTCTGTTTGGGGGTCTCATAGACTCAAGTCTGTAAAACATGGTTGAATACAATGTGTTTTCCTACGCTCGATATCTGACTGGTGTGGACTGATTATTTATTTTTGTTATTGTTTTTACTAAGAGCTGTAACAGGGATCAGTCTGTGGTCAAACGTGTAAAGAAAAGTGGCCATGCATAGCCAAATATGATCAAAAACATGAAAACTTATGATCTAATGTGCAGAACTGGTTTGTGCCAAAGAGACTTAAAGGTCCAGTTACCCAAACTCTAACTCTCCTAACTCCATCCTTAACTCCTTTACCTTGTCTACTCCTGCTATCATCTCCTCTAACACTAACCTTAACCCGCCTACACCCAGTAACATTCTTCCTAACCTGAACTCTAAATTCAAACTCCATCTCCCCACCACCACCCTAACCCCTTCACCTCCTTCCCTTTCCATACTACTTCCCTCCATCTATCAGCAGAAATGGAATATAATGGGGAAAACCTGTTTTAGACCTTTATGTCCACAAAGCCAGTGTATAAATTTGAACAGCGTGTCCGTGACGTCACCGAGTCGTTTTGAAACTGGCTGCCTCGTCCGCCTCCCGGCTAATCTAACGATTGGCAAACATGTGCATCATCAGCAGGTCCTGAGGCGGGCTGAATGATGCATGGCTGCTCAAACACGCCATCTGTAACGGCACCTACCTGTCAAAGCAGCTGGTAATTACACATAGTTTTAACCCTTAATATAATTTGAACAGGTGAGTTATTTGGAAATTCAGACTCAGTACAGTTGTCATAAATGGGAAAATTAGCTATAGAGACCAAAACAGTTTTTTGTACCAGGCTGTAAACATGTTTATTTCTGCTGTGAAGTTGGACATTTTAACATGGGGACTTATGGAGACTGACTCATTTTGTAGCCAGCCTCAAGTGGACGTTTGAGGAACTGCAGTTATTGGCACTTTTCATAGCCACAGAGTTTGCCGCTTGGTTTCTACAAACAAACATTGGCTCTAGATTGGAGACTTTGTTCAGTTCAATATTGAATCCGACACACAGCAGCGAAGTCGATGTCAAGGAAACAAAACAGGAGGGTTAATAATAAAGCAATTTATTTGCCAAATAAGAATGCCTATACAGTATATACAGTACATACGACAGTCTGAATACTACCAGGAAAACGCTTGGCAAAACAAAAGTAGATGGACTCCCAGACTGTATGAAAGTGAACAATCATAATTGTATTCTGTAACACACGCAATGATATAACGAGAGATTCCCGACCCCTCTGGGCAATTAAATATACACATTGCATTACCTATATAAAACAACAATAATCTGTACACCGTTTGTATGTAAAATACGATTGCACAACCCAACAAGTCCCACAACATGTCTATATTTGAATTCAAGCAAGGCCTTGCTGCTTAACCTTGATAAAAACATAAAAGTAATGAACTCCGTATTTTGGCAACTCCACTATCACTCGACAGATGTTTCATTCTTGCTGCTGCTGCGGAGGAGGAAAAAGTTCTCCCGTGTCGTGTTTCCCTTGTTTACCAGTAGACACATGAAAGTGGTTAATACACCCGCTGATGCAGAGATGATGCAGAACTATGAGAACGGTCGAAAAAAAAAGGTCGGACGAAGGTATTTACACTGATGAATGAACACTTGGAGGTGCATGGCTTTCTTTACAGTGTGCGTTTTAATGGTGCGTGTGACCTCGTCACTCATAATTCAAAGTTTAGTCTTTCAGGACCTCTGAAACCAAACCCATACTCAGGTCCTTCGCTCTCCTCTCCAGCACTGTAACACTCGGCGGTCTCCTCTTCAGCAAAGTTTCCCACGTGGAGATCGGCTATCACTCCTGTTCCTCCTCTTCCTCCTGGAGCTCCTCGATGGCGTCCATCTGAGTCCTGGAGCACACCTCGCTCATCGGGGCCGAGTCCTCGCCCTCCACCACCAGCTCGTTGGACATCTCGTTGTTTTTCTGCAGGGACGGCAGACGAGAAAGAAATGTAAGCACAAAAGCTGAATGCTTCTCTCCAAATAACACCAGTATAACATGTTAAAATGCAGTAAGCTGGTCAGGTACAGACAATTCACTTACTATCTTCCCGTCACGTTTTAGTTCATAACTAACCATGGTTGTATAACGTGACATGACTATGGAGCAGGACATGAAACCAAATCTAACAGTATCTCATAGTTTCACAGTGTTTTCATTCAGATTATTGAAGTATTGACTGTATGAAATGTTTTTAAATTCATTTATTGAATCACAACTTGTAACACAGTTTGAAACGCAGTGACATAACCGTTAAAAGTTGCACCAGGACTTTAAAATAAACATCTTTCTTTCTATTTTAAATATTGAATATAGTTTAAAAACTTTATTTAAGTCACTCTGGTTGAAATTCTGCTCAGTGTTCCCTTCATTCCTATCTGAATTAAAACATTAAAGCTCCCGTGGTGTTGGACCACAATCAGTTTAAAAATCAGCCATAACATTATGACTACCACCGATAATCTCAATAATCATGGGACCTGTCAGTCGGTGGGATACATCAGGCAATAAGTGAAGTTTTGTCCTCAAAGTTGATGTTAGAAGCAGGAAAAGCGGCAAGACGACCGGATCAGAGCATCTCCAAAACAGACGAGCTACTGTAACTCAAATGGCTGAAAAAGTTCAAGCTGGTTCTGATGGAAAGGACCTACACCACGTCAGTCAGGCGATCATAATTTCATTTGTAATGACACACCGTGTCTTTGTGTCCCAGGTGCTATTTTTAGTGAGGCCGGCACAGTCTTAATTTTCAAGCGCTGAGACAATTATTGTGCTAATCTAATATTTGATAGGCTGCAAAATGGAAGCACACCGTGTGTGAGTAATCCAGCCCGCACGTGAAGATACTTATGCAGAACCTCCTGAACCTGATAACCTCATTAGGTTAAGTTTCCGGCTAATAAGTATCTAATTACAAGATGGAAAATTCAGAAGATTTGGCTGCCAGAGCAGAATAAGATGGGAAATTAATCAATGGACGGAGACGGATGAACCCAAACTCAGGTGGAAGAAAGACCATAAAAGATAAACAAGTAAAGATAAATAACTTTAAATTAGATTAGCAGATCTATGAGGTGTCCATCTGTTCAATATAAAGCTACAACTCAACAAGTCTGTCTCACTAATTAACATTTTATATCTTATTTGTTTCAAAATAAACTCTGGACAAAGTCAAGCAAGCTGGAAGCTGTTGTCAACCAGGCAAGCAAGCTTTATTTTCAAAGATTTGACTTTCTGTTCTTTAATATAACCCTGTGATATTCTGGATAAAATATCTAATAAAGCAGATGATAGATGCTTGAACAGGTCGCTGCCAGTCATTTTTCTGATTACCAGGACTTGAAAAACTGATTGCCCTTTCAGAAAAACTCGTTTTCCAGACAATCAGCGAGACACAGACATACTGTACGCCAAGTAGACGACTGTAAAAGCTCAACCGTTCGTCCTTTCTGTCACTTAAATACATATCTCAGTTACAGTCAACCCAGCCATGACCTGATCATCTCTGGATGCTCTGCAGACTTTTGGCTTGCTGTACGACAACTAAGCTGGAAGTCTACCGCTTCGCCCTGCTTTCCATATTCGCTTATGGAAATGTTTATTTTACAGATGGAGAAACTTTGTCTGCACGAACCCAAAACAAGGGATAGATCTGAGAGAACATGGGGGCCTTTCTTGGCACCGTGTCACATCACGCCACAACCCAGTGTTGTAGTACTCGAGCTCGGGTCTTGGTTTTAAGCTCAAAACCACGTTTTAAAAAGGCCTCGGTCTCGTCTCGGTCTCAGACAAATAGGACTCAGGATTTTAGTTCAAGATCACAGCTGCAGGGATGTCAAGCCAATCCTTCTGGAATAAAATAAAAAAGAGTTCATCTGCTAAACACCAGATTAAATACTTCAAGGCGACTCTCGATACACTCTGATCTTGGTCATGTTTGTCTCGGCTCAGTTGTTCAGGGTGTACGTGTGTTTAGTATGGGGTTTGATTTGATCCAATGTACTCTGTCAATGTAAAAATACAAATCTAATACAGCTTTTTTTAATCGAAAAGGTTTTAGATGTCTTGTTTTCTCGCGTGTATTCACCATGGATTAGTTTCTGGTTGCGTCCCCATTCAAACCAAACAGGCTGATCACAATAAGCGAGCGCAGAACAGAGTAAGGTGTGCGCTCTCATGTTTGCGATGACCTCAACCCAGGTGTTCCTCTCACCTGTTGTCGATAAACATAGCACGCCGCTATGGCAACCATTGTCGACTCCCCTATGAAACCAGCCAGGAGGGATCCGACCCCGAGTGTGGCCCCGTGAACCCTGAAACACAAAAGGGTTGGATGAAGGTTTGCAGCTGCAGCTGCCTTTAATCTGAGATTATTATCACATGGGGAGTGAAATCATCCCGATGTTTGATCTTTACAGGAATAAAGAAGAATATCACACCATACTGTATGGATATGAGTAACAGAGCTGACCTTTGTGACCCTGACAATGTTCTGAAGTGTTGACTTACCCCATATAAGGCAGCACAACTAGACTGGTGATGAGGACAATGATGCGGAGAACCGAGCTGGGGGCCAGCACAAAGGTCTTTTTCAGGGTCATGAGCCATCCAGTCAGATGAGCCCGAACAGTCACTGCAAACACACACACACACACACACACAAAGTAGAAACATCACCCCACTGGTCTGAGCTACGCCCCGGGTTAAAGCCACAGCAGGAAGGAAAATCCAGCTGGACACAAACAATTAAAAAAATGGAGTGTCTTACCTGGCAGGGGAAAAAAGGAGAAAATTCGGAGTGGGACCACACACAGCTCAGCGAAAGCATAGTCCACTCCGATGACATCAACCAGGATCTTCTCTGATATATGAGGAGTCCAAAACACCACAAAGCAAAGCTGGACACACACAAAAAAGCAAATTAATTTCTGCGTCCACTGCACCACAATAGAGTCGCCCCGGCACGCCTCATTAGATTTCATTAGTTCATTAACTCAAGAGGGGTTTCAGACTGAACGTGGGCCTTTGAAGCTCACATAACAACACGAGCGAGCGAGCGAATGCATGACAGACAATGTTAATGTTTCTAGAAGCAGTTGTCGAGGCACGTGCGGCATTACCAAAGCACCTCAGAGCTATTACTGTATTATGTGCACATTAAGGCGTGTTAAACAGTATAATACATCTAACAAACACAGGGAGGTGTTTTTGTGATTCCTCTCTCTGACTGACCGCACTGCTGACATGTTGTCTGAGTATCAGCTGTGTCATATTTGGCATTTAGCACTTCATAGCTTCATATTTTCACATCGACCTTCCGACCTCATTCGTGTAAAGACCTGCGAGTCTACCTGTGTGAGCCCCATCTGTTTTCAAAGTATTCATCCAAAGCTCCAAAAAGGAAACATACCAGACTACAATTACCGGCCTTTCCTCGCTCACTTGTACTTCCTTCTCAGCTGATTTCATCCCCGTCTTTTTCAGACAGTCCCATTTATAAACTAGCCGTCACTGAATCATCAATCCTGCTTTCTCTGGGTGAGGAGGCGTTCTAATTTCCAACAAATGGAAATTCACCCAAATGAATCCCGGTCAAGGAAACCATCACTCATTTGAATACGCCACTGCAGCCAGTATCTGTTTTATTGTTGTTGACTCTCTCCACCAGGACGGTCCAGCAGCTTGTTAATGAGCTGAAATGTGTAAGCAGGCCAAGGTTTCCCAGTAACCATGCCTGATTCCATCTCAAGTTGAAACTGCAGCCTGGTCTCTCCACTATAAACCCGAAACCATGAGGTCTCATCTCTGAACCACCAAATCATCCTGTGCATCTGTATTATCTAGACCCATCTACTTCACAGGAGTCACTTCCTGTCCACTGAGATACCACAAGGATTCCTCGTAGGTCCCCTTGTCTTCTCAGTATTTGGTTATCTCTCTATGCTGATGATAGCCAACTCTATCTCTCGCTTCTTCCTGCCAGACAGCATTGCTGTCTCGGCACAGATCTCAGTTCTTGAGATCCCACAGTCCTTCTGTTCAGCAGTCATCAGTATCTCGCTCAGTTTGGCCTCACTGTCACCAACAAATTACAAGAAATCTGGGGATCCTGACTGACTGACTAACTTTGATCGAACATGTTGCACCTGTCACTCGATCATGTCATTTTGGACCGTGTAACATCTCGATCAGGCTGCATAGACATGTTACACTCTTCCAAAAGCAAATAATTTTTGCGTTCACTGCCGCCAAAATAGAGTCGCCTCAGCACATCTCATTGGATTTCATAAGTCCATTAACCATTCAGTTTATTATCCAGCTCAGCACACCAGCAAACTGCAAGAAACCTGGGAATCCTGATGAATGACCAACTAATTGAGCATGACGCATCTGTCAAAACATCTGAATGATCAGGTCCTAGCTGACCAAGTAGGCCGCTCAACTACTTGTCCAGGCACTGGTCATCTCTCTTAGACAGCAAAGCCTCTGGTTCAAAATGTGGCCGCACATCTCAACTTTTCATTACTCTACCCTGGCCAAACTCTTGTTCACTACACGGGAAATCTTAATTCAAACTTCTCCCATCCCAAACTCAATTCGGTCAGCAAAATCGTTTGAAGACCTCCTCTGAGACCACTTAGTCATCTAATATCCTCTCCTCTTACTTATCCCCTAACCTCGTGGGACTTGTTTCCGGTGGAATGTGGGACTTGTTCTCCGAGGCGTCTCTTTTATCTAGCTTGGATTGTAATCTCATTTGTTTGAACAAAAGCGTCTCAAAACATGAGAAAAAATGTTAAATATTTTTTACGCTGCCAACACTGAGTCATACTTTACGATAAGAGAAAGGATGACACACACCACGAGTGTTTTGAGTACGCTGAAAATCGCCCCGGAGCAACTCCATAAACATTTCACCATCTCACGCTTCCTGAAGATTTACATATGAAGCAGGAAATCATGAAAGCCTTTGATGTGGTTTCGCGGTTTCTGATCCCCTTGAACCAAAATATTGGAACAGATTACTTGTAAATGATGATTTCATTTAGTATCACCTTACCATCTATCATTACTTTAGCAAGATGGAGGCCATAATAACTAATTTGTGTGGCTCAACTTAAACCGCCGTCTCCCCTGACTCAGCTGTGGTTTCTCTAAGCCAGCTGACACATCCACACTCACTGCCTCGACATCACGACCCAGTCGGGTGTTTCATGGGATGAAATTATTTGTTACAGAACATTACTCTGCTCCTTTTTCTCTTTCTCCGTCCTCTGCTGTTTTTCATTCCCTTGCGTTTCCTTCATCTGTAATCAGGACAAGCCCTGGCATGAGGGCTGTCAGCTTGTGTTTTCAACACTGCTACAAGCCATACCTATCTGCCTGTTTTGCTGTGTCAAGCACACACCCCTCACATTCATGTTTACAGCTCTGGGACTCCACATCTGGTGTGCCATTCTCTTCCTCCTCCCCTCTCCTCCTCCTCCTCCTCCTCCTCCTCCCCCTAAAAGACCCAACCTTAGCCACAAACTTCCTGTTTTTCTTATTCGGTCTGTTAACACAACTGGGACAAAGGCTCCTTATTACTTTTCACTTTTCATCGTTGCATTAGCACTGTGTTGGAGCCAAACACGACCAGAGAGACTGGTTCTTGCCGAGCTGCCGGCATGATCATCCAAAGAGTTTGCTGAAAAACAGAAACGCTCGTGCATAATGTGACTGCAGCGCTCATTACTTAATAGAGGCGTTCACCTGCGAGGGGCTTTAGGAATGTGTTAACTGATATGTTTTATGTGCCTGTTTTATTAAGCTCTTAAAGCTTGGGTGGGAGCGTTTGGGGGGGCGACACAAAAGCTCCTCAGCCTCTTCACAAATTCCACCCTAATGTGTCTCCTCTCTCTCGCTCTTTGCAACCTGAAACCACGACAGGACGGCACAGGAAAACGACATCCAGAGCCCCCTGCTACAAAGCCGTGAACACCCATCACTTTAAACATTAATGTACAGCTGGATCGGCGTAATTCACTGTCTCGAATGTGCTCTTGTTTTTGACAAAAGCAGTCGGGCTTGGAGATTTATTTTCAAGGAAAACATTGCATGTAGCAGGATAAGCAAAAACTATGTCAGACATGTTTCTACATAACTCAAGACTGGTTATGTCAGTCTGTGAGTGGAGCTGAACCATGACCGACGAGGTATCTTTAAATCTGGCATGCAGCAGGATGAGAAGATGGTAAACACCGCAGAAGATAGACAAGGACACTCGCTCTGCATGTTTCGTTATCTGTTTTTACATTTTCGTGTCTTCTGTTTTGCAGAATCTGTTTTGCAGAAATAGATTTACACCACTCCTCCGGCCAAGAAAAACAAGCCGTAAAGTATTTGTTGTGAGAGAAATGACTTGCTTTGGATCTGCGGCTGTAGAGCTTCATGGTAGGACAACTGACACCTACTGTAGGAGAGGTGGAGTCTAAATGAAGGACACCTTCAGGCAGGCTGTAAACAAACACTCTGCAAGTGTGGGAGTGCCTGTTATGAAAATGAATACTGGAACTTCATGCTAGCTGTATCATCTGTCAAGGTGGGTCTAGATGTTTGACTCAATTACAACCTGAAACGGCTGATTTATTATTTCAGTGAACCTCCTGAGGCCCGCGACAAGTTTAGCCAGGAAAACATCAGAATAGTCAAACAATGTTGCTCAGTTTCCAGAGCCAAAGATCTTCATAATTCAAAGACATTAGATTTTTAACTGAGTGTTAACAAGATGACAAAGATACAAGCAGTAAAAGCTCATTTTATCAGGACTGTTGCTGAGTAATCATCTGCCGGAGTGACTAATCGTTTCAGCTCTAAACCTCATGAACTTTACTGAAAAACATCCAGCCAGAAGTCAAGGATTGCTACAACACAGTAAACTGTGAACCACACCTTTGTTTCTGAGCTAAATGATGCCATATTTTGATATCATTACCACAGTGTGAAAACACGTGACCCGTATCTTACCGTGAGTGACAGAGCCAGACAGCAGAATGTAAACTTTTTAATGTGCGACTTGGTGACGGGGGTGCCAGCGTTCAGCTTGTTGCTGGGGTTGTTCTGTTGGTAAGAGAGCAACGTTAGTGGCATAAACAAACCCACCTACAATAAACTGCTACCAGCAGCAGAGGGGAGTCTGGATTACCTTGTCAAAGGCCGGGTACACTGCTCTCAGTTCGGTTAACCAACCGTAGGGCATGTGACCCACTGGGTATGTGGCCGTGAGGACAGCCACGGCCTGGAATGACAAAGACACAGCAGCTATAAGTCATCGGCACGCCACCGCTTTAATGTTAAAAATACCACACGTGGCACGCACGGCTAAATTAATGACAGGTGTCTCAGAACAGCAGACATGAAGGCAACATGTGTGTGTCGCTCACTTTCCTCAGCGGTGTGTGTGCGGTTTTTCACAAGTTTATGATTGTGTCCGTGTTATTGTGTCCACAAACAACAAAGAGCAGTGTTAGGTTTAACGCAGGAACAGTACGGCCATGTAGGAATGTTTTCACCCGGTGTAATCATGCCCTGAGTTTCACATGAACATGGTGAATCACCCAAACCACTGGCAGCCAGTGTTGTCAATGATTTCCAGTTCATTCTGGTAAACAGCTTTGTATTGTCTCTAGTAGTTAGGGTCTCTGTACACCAGAAAGCTCCAGAGGGAGTTTGTTAGCATCTGGCATTTCATCTGCAATAACTTGAAGGGAAACATTAGTCCAGTGAGCTCACACACCTTAATATGGAACAATAGCCTGTCATTACACTGAGGTCGCTGTCAGGTAACGGCTTTATTCATAAACTCATTCATACACGACGGGAAAACACCCACCTCTGTAGCGTCAGAGGTCCCCTTGAGGTCACGAGACACAAAGAGGTTGACGATGGGTCGGCTGATGCGCTGAGTGGCCAGGATGAGCGCCAGAGGCCACCAGAAACTCAGCATCTTTCTGATGGTGGCATCGCCCTGCAGGGATCAAAACATACCCAATAAACAACTCATGTTTACTTATTTTATTACTCCATAACTCCATCGTCCCTCTGGTTCAGGAGGTTCAACCAGACAGCATCATGGAGGTGGAGGTTCATTCCCCTCGTTGACTTTTCTTACCCCCACATCGAGTCCACTGGAGTCTGGGATGTTGTCGTGAATGTTACAGTAGTAACCCAGACCGACGATGCTGAAACGTACCAAGGCACCCATATAGAGGGAAAGGATTGGGATGAGTAGAGGCTCCACACATTGCAGGTTACTGTGGAGGAGAATGGCCACAAACACAATCTGCGGGGAGGAAGAAGAACAGCGACGATAAATAAAAAACACCAAAGCTACACTTTCAAACTCTTTAAATGCAGGTGAACGCAGAGGATTACCTGGGCCACGACATCAGAGATTGAGGCTGAGCCTACTATGACGCTGTACTTGTGCTTGAGAAGTATCCCTGCATGAATCCACGCCTTCAGACAAGAACAATAGACAGGGATGTTATGCCAAGACGCCAACAACTCAAAACAACAGCTTAACCACAGCCGGATGACAGGCTTTATAGTGGAAGCGATACAGACTTTAAATATCACAGAGCGCTGGCATGTAGAGGGGATTACAAACCAGTTATTTATCTGTCAGGTGTGTTTAAATCCGCCCAGAATGTCTGCACACTCACCATTGCATCCAGCAAAGGGAATGCAGCCAGGTACAGGAAAGCCTTTCGTGTCTTGTGCCCCACAGATTCATCCACATGGTGGAGCTTATTAATGATGTAGTATCCTAAATCTGTGTACGCTATAGGGAAGAAAAAAAGGAAACCACACGTGAGTAGAGGAGGATTCTCCTGTCAGAAGATGCCAAGATAGCGAAACTTCAGGTTGGCCGCGAACACCAAAACTTGAGGATGCGGTTTAAGCACAGCGTGTCATCACGCGTGCACAAACAAAACCCTTAATCTCACCTATCAAGATGTGAAGGACGAACGCGATGGCCCCGGCCGTCACCATGCAGAACACGGCCTTCCTCCGGTCCCTCCTGCTGTTGACAAACACCAAACCCACATTCTTGAAGTCGCTCATGGGTCCGGTGAAGAACTTCATCAGGGAGTAGGCCAGGCCATAGCTGGCCAACATTTCAACCGAGTCCCCTTTGACTGTGGCTATGCCCCGGTTGAGAGCCTGCGGAGAGATATTACATTATTAAAAGGGGGTGACAGGGGAATGAGACAGCACATGGACTGAGAGAGAGGAGGGGGAAGTTTAGTAAGACGGCGTGACCAGTCCACATGACCATGACTTAGCCTAACTTTATCTCTGACCAGATGGCAATAGAGACTCCACCACCACCACCTCCACCACCATCCTGCATGTGACACAGTAAAATAAAGACCTTTGGCTTGTCATCAACATAATGTCTGGACAGTAAACACCCACCACCTTCCCTTCCTTTCCCTTCCCTTCACTTACAAGCTGCCCCCCCCCTTCTTTCTTTTTTTATTTTTTCCTCTGCAGGACTGCTGTGTGCTATTTATACCGGCTAACACAGCCATTACATAAGCTTTAATCCTTTACAGCTTCTATGTGCTTTTATTTTGTTAAACTCACACACACACACATTATACTGTGCATATAGACAGCAGATGAGTCATCTGCACACACACACACATATATATATAAATAAATTAATAAACAGGCCTTCAATCAAGATTCATACTGATTAATCAAAAGGCAAACAAATCATAGGCAGTGAGGATAAATAACAGCTGATTTAATGCATTCGGTGGCAGCACCTCAGGGTAAACAAAGGCCTCCTCTCTGCTCCTCATCCTAAATAATGTATATTTAAATGGACACCTCCACAGCTAAGGCTAGCTGCAGCTACGACACAAGCCCACAGACAGGCGCAGGCAGTCGGCGTCAGGCTGGAGGTGGGAGACGGTGGAAAAAAAGATGCTTGGAGGTGGAAATCACACACACACACATATATATATATATAGAGAGAGAGAGACACAGAGATATTGATGTGTTATAACATAAGCGATTAAAGCCGGAGATGGTTACCTGTTCCCCGAGGTCGATGGCAACATTGGTGATCGCCAACGGCACCAGAAAGCGGATGAGAGGCCAGTAAGGGCTGAGAGATGGAAACTCCACCATAATACAAGCCGGGATGACAGAGCGAGGGGCATCTGCCTCGGTCTTTTATTGATTAAAAAATAAAAAAATTAAAAGCGGCTAAAAAAAATTAGATATAAAAATAAAACAAATCTTGTTTTAGTACCGAGGATGAGCGGTTAAAGTGTGCCGGGAGCAGGGCTCCTGTACGCGGCAGCGCTGCTGCTTCGTCTGCGGTGCTGCTGCGCCGAGCGGAGGCGAAGGTCAGCGGAAATTTCAGACCGGCGCATCTTCCTCCCAAAACATCATCAGAGAGAGAGAGGGAGAGAGAGAGAGAGGGAGAGAGAGAGAGAGAGAAAAAAGGGGTGGGGGGAGACGACAGAAAGAAAGGTGACATGCAAAAAAAAAAAAAAAGCACCGGATTCAGTCAGATTGAGTTTAAACAGTCTCGATCCGGTTTGCTCGGTTGTTGTTGTTGTTGTTTTGTTTTTTTTTCCAGACTGCGTCAGTCTCCGGTTGTTGTTCCTCCCCGAGGCTGGAACCAAATGCTGCCCGCACGTGGGGCCAGGCATCCCGGCTGTGACATCATCAACCGAGCCCTGGTGGTGTGTGTGTTTTTTAGCACACACACACACACACACTCTTTGTCTCACACACACACACACACTATTTATTATGTGTTTACAATAAATCATACAGACTTTCTCACATGTCATCTATGCGCTCTAACTTATCCGGACTTTGACGCGCAGTAACCATCCCATCATACATGTTACATGTTACACATGTAAACACTTTGGTTCAAGCTCTTGTTGTCTGTTTACACTGCACCTTTCCTCTGAGGATTATTATGCAGGATAAACAGATAAACCCTGATATGGAAACACATGGTCAATACTGACCCCTGGTGGAAACAAAAGCAAAGACAACTGAGCTCCAAGACATGTCTGTTTTTATTTATTTAAACCATTTATAATGCAAAAATATATTTACATTTCAGAGAAAACATCACCTCTGTCACTTAATATATTTACATTTCAGAGAAAACATCACCTCTGTCACTTAAAGTGGCCCCAGTGTAGAGCAGGACTAACATCTAGGGACAACATTTCAGAATTTAAGTTTATTTTATTGCCATTGTTATCATTACTATTAATAATGTTCTTTCACCTCCTTTTTTATTGTCTGTGTATTTATTATTGAGTTTTTCAAATAAGATAAAATAGACTCACAGCAGGAGTATTTATGTTGTGTTTTTTATCTCTATCTATACTGTACTATTACCTATATTAGGACCAGCACCTCGTTGAAGGCCCCTGTAATTTCATTGTGCCTACAGTATGTCTGTTGTACAATGACAATAGAAGATTTCTATTCTTTCTATTCTATTCTAAAGAGCAGAGCAGCTTTTAATACACGAGGTGTAGAAAACAGTCCTGAATAAGCTCTGAGATACGCTTGAAATTTTAAAAAAATAAAATAAACTGTTATATAGACCTTTCAAGTATATTGATTTGCATGCTGGGTCATTTGTATCGTGCACATAAATGTCTATATATAACAGTAAATATAATGAACACAGTAAAAAGTCATTTAACAGTGGGAATAAGTTGTTTTTGCATATTGGAAAACTACATTTTGTAAATTTATCTAATCAGAAAAGGTCCCATTTAAGGTCCCATCTCTTTTCCAAGACAGGCAGTAGCACAAATTATGAACAGGTAAAATAGATACAAAATAAAACAGACAGTATTAAAACGCATAACATCCCAAAAATAAAAGGTGCAATACAAGCTGTGAATCCAACAATTTCTCCAGATCTTTCAGTGTGTATTTAAAAACATTCAAAGAAATTAGATGATGGAGTTTTTTCACTTTCTGTGATACGTTCCAGTCTGTGGATAACGAGTATCCAAATGTCCTTTTCCCAACACGTAAAAGTCCCTCCATCACACAGAAATATAAGAACACAGATAAGACGAGAGCAACCCAAGAATCACTTTATATATGGAAATATGTGTGCGCCTGTGAGTTTCTAAACCAGAGCCTTGCATAAAGCTTACAGTGGTGAGTCAAGGCTTTAAAGTTAGTGATGAGTCAGAGAGAAGCATGGTAAGCTGTATGAATCACATATATAAAAGATGCCCATAATTCAATATCTTGTTTCTAAAACAGAAACTTAGTTTAAGCCTCAGGTTTTTCACAAATCACTGTACACGAGTCAGGGAGTCATCAATCAGAATTGTCAGGTATTGATAGGAGGTAACCCTTCAGTAACCATCCCTTCAATATTGACCACTGAAGGAATTTTCTGTGGAAAATAAAATAAGCTTGTTTTTTTTTCACCATTGAGAACTAGTTTTAGTTGAGACAAGGTTTAAAAAAGCACTTCACTGGTTTTATCAAGGGTTGACACACTGCAGAATCAGCTGTATCATCGGCATACAAAATGAAAACGAGCATCTGTCACGTCTACAAAATAAAGTATTCACATATTTGATCAAATCTCAGCTCCCGCAGACAATATAGACAAATATCTGCATCATTAACTCAAACTCTGTTTGTGTGTTTGTGAACACTGATTACAAAACCAGAAAAACTCAGTGATCTCTGAAATGGACTTTTGGAATTTTGTGCTGTTATTTAATAACAGAGATAACATGTACGAGCTGATGCAACTATTTTTGTTTATATAATCTGTCTCGTATCGAGTGAGTTTGTACATTAGAAGAGCGCTCATGCCAGTATATGAACTCTTATCCTAATCAATTAATAATTCCTCCTTATTTTGTCTTTAATCAGAAACAGGAAGGTCAACAAAATCTCTTCCTGGCAATGGCATACTTTGCTCAATAGAGAAACAAAATGCTGTTTCACTCACAAACTGTAACTTTAATTATATTGTGCAACATTTGTTTGAGTGAAAAAGTAAATTTTTCATCCAAGAAAAAAGTATTTTGATTATTTTTTTGGCTCAAACTTCAGTCAAAGCACAAAGTTGTTTGCGCGTCTACCTGGTGCCTGAGGGAGGATCTGTAGTGATTTTAACAGTTGACTCAGCTTTTTACCAGCAGACATGCCTTTACTTGGTTGCTGTAACTGAAGTCAGATGTTTACCAAAGAGCCCGTACCTGCAAGTACACCTCTCCTCCTATAAAGCTACAATGTAATTCATTTAATAACGCCAGGATTGTTTCATTGCATCGACTGCTAACTGTTCACGAGGTTCTCAATAACAGGAGGACTTTGTGGTTTTCTTTTAAAAGTAAACAATCAACTTTTACAAGACGGTTTTTAATAAGTAAAAAGTCAAGGAGTGTGTTACGGGCAGTGTGTTTCCAACTGTGTGTACTACAACTCATGTTGTGGGTGTGAATGTCAGTCTGCGTATGTTGCAACCGCAACTGAGTCAATGTATGAAAGAATGGACGTGCAACTCAACAATAAGAGTGCTGTTTGTTCTTGCAGTTGCTGTAAGGGGTGCCAACTTCTGATAAGATCACTATCTATTGGCATGAACATGTTCATTTTTGGTATCATGTTTAGAAGTTTCCCAGATTATTAAAACCCTCCTGCATCATTTATTATCCTGTGTGGTTTGGATATACTGTGTTTTTACATGACTGGGAAACCCTGTTTTTTTATGGGTTTCCAGGGAAGCAGATGTCTCTAATCACACTAGTTTAAACACCTATGTTTATTAGAATTAAGACAAGTTTTTGGTGCTTTGACTTGATGTTCTGAGCACATTTGACTGACAAACATCTAGAGGGCAAAGCAAAGAGTCTGCTACTGTAAATATTGTCAGGTAGAGATTAGAAATCTAGACGCTGGGAGCTGTTAACGTTTCCTAAACTTTGAAAGTACTTGACAAGAAATGAAATCCAGAATGAAATGCAAAGTTATTATAGTGCAAAACTAGAACTGGTGCAATAATGTTGTGATGTAAAAAAAAGGTGCCTTGTCACACATTAGATTAAAGCTGTCGTAGTCCCACAATGCAGAGGGCAACATCTGTCCTGCAATAGGCAACATTCAACAGGGAGAACAGGTGAAATCTGACTCTGAAGAATTGCTAGAAATGCTAGATTCTGTTATAAAATATCACAAATTGAACAAATGTACACCTCCTCCAGTGAGTCAGATCATCATCTGATCCATTGATGTTTAATGCAGCTAATGGCTACCGGAACACAATCTTAAACAGTATTCACTGCAAGAGATCTCAACGGGTCTGAAAATTTCACCCATGACTGCTCAGAATCTCATTAAGGACGTGGTTAGAGGTTTTCTATCTGATTTAGAGCAACTTAACACCGGGCTGAACAGCAGTGTTTCACCTCTGACCACGCCCAAACAACAGAGATGTCACGGGGTCCTGGAGTACACTTCTACATCGCTGCAACCACTGGAGGTTGTTTACATATATACCAACACCTACTGTATCATCCTAAAAACATTACTATTATCTAGACTAGGTTAACACAAATATGTGTGCTGTAGCAGACTAGTAAGAGTAGCTGAGTAATAAGAGTAACCAAGTAATAAGAGTAGCCGAGTAGTAAGAGTCGTAGTAGTAAGATTAATTGAGTAGTAAG